>NC_072417.2:0-303030 GCF_028858775.2 Pan troglodytes
CAACCCTAACCCTAACCCTAACCCTAACCCTAACCCTAACCCTAACCCTAACCCTAACCCTAACCCTAACCCTAACCCTAACCCTAACCCTAACCCTAACCCTAACCCTAACCCTAACCCTAACCCTAACCCTAACCCTAACCCTAACCCTAACCCTAACCCTAACCCTAACCCTAACCCTAACCCTAACCCTAACCCTAACCCTAACCCTAACCCTAACCCTAACCCTAACCCTAACCCTAACCCTAACCCTAACCCTAACCCTAACCCTAACCCTAACCCTAACCCTAACCCTAACCCTAACCCTAACCCTAACCCTAACCCTAACCCTAACCCTAACCCTAACCCTAACCCTAACCCTAACCCTAACCCTAACCCTAACCCTAACCCTAACCCTAACCCTAACCCTAACCCTAACCCTAACCCTAACCCTAACCCTAACCCTAACCCTAACCCTAACCCTAACCCTAACCCTAACCCTAACCCTAACCCTAACCCTAACCCTAACCCTAACCCTAACCCTAACCCTAACCCTAACCCTAACCCTAACCCTAACCCTAACCCTAACCCTAACCCTAACCCTAACCCTAACCCTAACCCTAACCCTAACCCTAACCCTAACCCTAACCCTAACCCTAACCCTAACCCTAACCCTAACCCTAACCCTAACCCTAACCCTAACCCTAACCCTAACCCTAACCCTAACCCTAACCCTAACCCTAACCCTAACCCTAACCCTAACCCTAACCCTAACCCTAACCCTAACCCTAACCCTAACCCTAACCCTAACCCTAACCCTAACCCTAACCCTAACCCTAACCCTAACCCTAACCCTAACCCTAACCCTAACCCTAACCCTAACCCTAACCCTAACCCTAACCCTAACCCTAACCCTAACCCTAACCCTAACCCTAACCCTAACCCTAACCCTAACCCTAACCCTAACCCTAACCCTAACCCTAACCCTAACCCTAACCCTAACCCTAACCCTAACCCTAACCCTAACCCTAACCCTAACCCTAACCCTAACCCTAACCCTAACCCTAACCCTAACCCTAACCCTAACCCTAACCCTAACCCTAACCCTAACCCTAACCCTAACCCTAACCCTAACCCTAACCCTAACCCTAACCCTAACCCTAACCCTAACCCTAACCCTAACCCTAACCCTAACCCTAACCCTAACCCTAACCCTAACCCTAACCCTAACCCTAACCCTAACCCTAACCCTAACCCTAACCCTAACCCTAACCCTAACCCTAACCCTAACCCTAACCCTAACCCTAACCCTAACCCTAACCCTAACCCTAACCCTAACCCTAACCCTAACCCTAACCCTAACCCTAACCCTAACCCTAACCCTAACCCTAACCCTAACCCTAACCCTAACCCTAACCCTAACCCTAACCCTAACCCTAACCCTAACCCTAACCCTAACCCTAACCCTAACCCTAACCCTAACCCTAACCCTAACCCTAACCCTAACCCTAACCCTAACCCTAACCCTAACCCTAACCCTAACCCTAACCCTAACCCTAACCCTAACCCTAACCCTAACCCTAACCCTAACCCTAACCCTAACCCTAACCCTAACCCTAACCCTAACCCTAACCCTAACCCTAACCCTAACCCTAACCCTAACCCTAACCCTAACCCTAACCCTAACCCTAACCCTAACCCTAACCCTAACCCTAACCCTAACCCTAACCCTAACCCTAACCCTAACCCTAACCCTAACCCTAACCCTAACCCTAACCCTAACCCTAACCCTAACCCTAACCCTAACCCTAACCCTAACCCTAACCCTAACCCTAACCCTAACCCTAACCCTAACCCTAACCCTAACCCTAACCCTAACCCTAACCCTAACCCTAACCCTAACCCTAACCCTAACCCTAACCCTAACCCTAACCCTAACCCTAACCCTAACCCTAACCCTAACCCTAACCCTAACCCTAACCCTAACCCTAACCCTAACCCTAACCCTAACCCTAACCCTAACCCTAACCCTAACCCTAACCCTAACCCTAACCCTAACCCTAACCCTAACCCTAACCCTAACCCTAACCCTAACCCTAACCCTAACCCTAACCCTAACCCTAACCCTAACCCTAACCCTAACCCTAACCCTAACCCTAACCCTAACCCTAACCCTAACCCTAACCCTAACCCTAACCCTAACCCTAACCCTAACCCTAACCCTAACCCTAACCCTAACCCTAACCCTAACCCTAACCCTAACCCTAACCCTAACCCTAACCCTAACCCTAACCCTAACCCTAACCCTAACCCTAACCCTAACCCTAACCCTAACCCTAACCCTAACCCTAACCCTAACCCTAACCCTAACCCTAACCCTAACCCTAACCCTAACCCTAACCCTAACCCTAACCCTAACCCTAACCCTAACCCTAACCCTAACCCTAACCCTAACCCTAACCCTAACCCTAACCCTAACCCTAACCCTAACCCTAACCCTAACCCTAACCCTAACCCTAACCCTAACCCTAACCCTAACCCTAACCCTAACCCTAACCCTAACCCTAACCCTAACCCTAACCCTAACCCTAACCCTAACCCTAACCCTAACCCTAACCCTAACCCTAACCCTAACCCTAACCCTAACCCTAACCCTAACCCTAACCCTAACCCTAACCCTAACCCTAACCCTAACCCTAACCCTAACCCTAACCCTAACCCTAACCCTAACCCTAACCCTAACCCTAACCCTAACCCTAACCCTAACCCTAACCCTAACCCTAACCCTAACCCTAACCCTAACCCTAACCCTAACCCTAACCCTAACCCTAACCCTAACCCTAACCCTAACCCTAACCCTAACCCTAACCCTAACCCTAACCCTAACCCTAACCCTAACCCTAACCCTAACCCTAACCCTAACCCTAACCCTAACCCTAACCCTAACCCTAACCCTAACCCTAACCCTAACCCTAACCCTAACCCTAACCCTAACCCTAACCCTAACCCTAACCCTAACCCTAACCCTAACCCTAACCCTAACCCTAACCCTAACCCTAACCCTAACCCTAACCCTAACCCTAACCCTAACCCTAACCCTAACCCTAACCCTAACCCTAACCCTAACCCTAACCCTAACCCTAACCCTAACCCTAACCCTAACCCTAACCCTAACCCTAACCCTAACCCTAACCCTAACCCTAACCCTAACCCTAACCCTAACCCTAACCCTAACCCTAACCCTAACCCTAACCCTAACCCTAACCCTAACCCTAACCCTAACCCTAACCCTAACCCTAACCCTAACCCTAACCCTAACCCTAACCCTAACCCTAACCCTAACCCTAACCCTAACCCTAACCCTAACCCTAACCCTAACCCTAACCCTAACCCTAACCCTAACCCTAACCCTAACCCTAACCCTAACCCTAACCCTAACCCTAACCCTAACCCTAACCCTAACCCTAACCCTAACCCTAACCCTAACCCTAACCCTAACCCTAACCCTAACCCTAACCCTAACCCTAACCCTAACCCTAACCCTAACCCTAACCCTAACCCTAACCCTAACCCTAACCCTAACCCTAACCCTAACCCTAACCCTAACCCTAACCCTAACCCTAACCCTAACCCTAACCCTAACCCTAACCCTAACCCTAACCCTAACCCTAACCCTAACCCTAACCCTAACCCTAACCCTAACCCTAACCCTAACCCTAACCCTAACCCTAACCCTAACCCTAACCCTAACCCTAACCCTAACCCTAACCCTAACCCTAACCCTAACCCTAACCCTAACCCTAACCCTAACCCTAACCCTAACCCTAACCCTAACCCTAACCCTAACCCTAACCCTAACCCTAACCCTAACCCTAACCCTAACCCTAACCCTAACCCTAACCCTAACCCTAACCCTAACCCTAACCCTAACCCTAACCCTAACCCTAACCCTAACCCTAACCCTAACCCTAACCCTAACCCTAACCCTAACCCTAACCCTAACCCTAACCCTAACCCTAACCCTAACCCTAACCCTAACCCTAACCCTAACCCTAACCCTAACCCTAACCCTAACCCTAACCCTAACCCTAACCCTAACCCTAACCCTAACCCTAACCCTAACCCTAACCCTAACCCTAACCCTAACCCTAACCCTAACCCTAACCCTAACCCTAACCCTAACCCTAACCCTAACCCTAACCCTAACCCTAACCCTAACCCTAACCCTAACCCTAACCCTAACCCTAACCCTAACCCTAACCCTAACCCTAACCCTAACCCTAACCCTAACCCTAACCCTAACCCTAACCCTAACCCTAACCCTAACCCTAACCCTAACCCTAACCCTAACCCTAACCCTAACCCTAACCCTAACCCTAACCCTAACCCTAACCCTAACCCTAACCCTAACCCTAACCCTAACCCTAACCCTAACCCTAACCCTAACCCTAACCCTAACCCTAACCCTAACCCTAACCCTAACCCTAACCCTAACCCTAACCCTAACCCTAACCCTAACCCTAACCCTAACCCTAACCCTAACCCTAACCCTAACCCTAACCCTAACCCTAACCCTAACCCTAACCCTAACCCTAACCCTAACCCTAACCCTAACCCTAACCCTAACCCTAACCCTAACCCTAACCCTAACCCTAACCCTAACCCTAACCCTAACCCTAACCCTAACCCTAACCCTAACCCTAACCCTAACCCTAACCCTAACCCTAACCCTAACCCTAACCCTAACCCTAACCCTAACCCTAACCCTAACCCTAACCCTAACCCTAACCCTAACCCTAACCCTAACCCTAACCCTAACCCTAACCCTAACCCTAACCCTAACCCTAACCCTAACCCTAACCCTAACCCTAACCCTAACCCTAACCCTAACCCTAACCCTAACCCTAACCCTAACCCTAACCCTAACCCTAACCCTAACCCTAACCCTAACCCTAACCCTAACCCTAACCCTAACCCTAACCCTAACCCTAACCCTAACCCTAACCCTAACCCTAACCCTAACCCTAACCCTAACCCTAACCCTAACCCTAACCCTAACCCTAACCCTAACCCTAACCCTAACCCTAACCCTAACCCTAACCCTAACCCTAACCCTAACCCTAACCCTAACCCTAACCCTAACCCTAACCCTAACCCTAACCCTAACCCTAACCCTAACCCTAACCCTAACCCTAACCCTAACCCTAACCCTAACCCTAACCCTAACCCTAACCCTAACCCTAACCCTAACCCTAACCCTAACCCTAACCCTAACCCTAACCCTAACCCTAACCCTAACCCTAACCCTAACCCTAACCCTAACCCTAACCCTAACCCTAACCCTAACCCTAACCCTAACCCTAACCCTAACCCTAACCCTAACCCTAACCCTAACCCTAACCCTAACCCTAACCCTAACCCTAACCCTAACCCTAACCCTAACCCTAACCCTAACCCTAACCCTAACCCTAACCCTAACCCTAACCCTAACCCTAACCCTAACCCTAACCCTAACCCTAACCCTAACCCTAACCCTAACCCTAACCCTAACCCTAACCCTAACCCTAACCCTAACCCTAACCCTAACCCTAACCCTAACCCTAACCCTAACCCTAACCCTAACCCTAACCCTAACCCTAACCCTAACCCTAACCCTAACCCTAACCCTAACCCTAACCCTAACCCTAACCCTAACCCTAACCCTAACCCTAACCCTAACCCTAACCCTAACCCTAACCCTAACCCTAACCCTAACCCTAACCCTAACCCTAACCCTAACCCTAACCCTAACCCTAACCCTAACCCTAACCCTAACCCTAACCCTAACCCTAACCCTAACCCTAACCCTAACCCTAACCCTAACCCTAACCCTAACCCTAACCCTAACCCTAACCCTAACCCTAACCCTAACCCTAACCCTAACCCTAACCCTAACCCTAACCCTAACCCTAACCCTAACCCTAACCCTAACCCTAACCCTAACCCTAACCCTAACCCTAACCCTAACCCTAACCCTAACCCTAACCCTAACCCTAACCCTAACCCTAACCCTAACCCTAACCCTAACCCTAACCCTAACCCTAACCCTAACCCTAACCCTAACCCTAACCCTAACCCTAACCCTAACCCTAACCCTAACCCTAACCCTAACCCTAACCCTAACCCTAACCCTAACCCTAACCCTAACCCTAACCCTAACCCTAACCCTAACCCTAACCCTAACCCTAACCCTAACCCTAACCCTAACCCTAACCCTAACCCTAACCCTAACCCTAACCCTAACCCTAACCCTAACCCTAACCCTAACCCTAACCCTAACCCTAACCCTAACCCTAACCCTAACCCTAACCCTAACCCTAACCCTAACCCTAACCCTAACCCTAACCCTAACCCTAACCCTAACCCTAACCCTAACCCTAACCCTAACCCTAACCCTAACCCTAACCCTAACCCTAACCCTAACCCTAACCCTAACCCTAACCCTAACCCTAACCCTAACCCTAACCCTAACCCTAACCCTAACCCTAACCCTAACCCTAACCCTAACCCTAACCCTAACCCTAACCCTAACCCTAACCCTAACCCTAACCCTAACCCTAACCCTAACCCTAACCCTAACCCTAACCCTAACCCTAACCCTAACCCTAACCCTAACCCTAACCCTAACCCTAACCCTAACCCTAACCCTAACCCTAACCCTAACCCTAACCCTAACCCTAACCCTAACCCTAACCCTAACCCTAACCCTAACCCTAACCCTAACCCTAACCCTAACCCTAACCCTAACCCTAACCCTAACCCTAACCCTAACCCTAACCCTAACCCTAACCCTAACCCTAACCCTAACCCTAACCCTAACCCTAACCCTAACCCTAACCCTAACCCTAACCCTAACCCTAACCCTAACCCTAACCCTAACCCTAACCCTAACCCTAACCCTAACCCTAACCCTAACCCTAACCCTAACCCTAACCCTAACCCTAACCCTAACCCTAACCCTAACCCTAACCCTAACCCTAACCCTAACCCTAACCCTAACCCTAACCCTAACCCTAACCCTAACCCTAACCCTAACCCTAACCCTAACCCTAACCCTAACCCTAACCCTAACCCTAACCCTAACCCTAACCCTAACCCTAACCCTAACCCTAACCCTAACCCTAACCCTAACCCTAACCCTAACCCTAACCCTAACCCTAACCCTAACCCTAACCCTAACCCTAACCCTAACCCTAACCCTAACCCTAACCCTAACCCTAACCCTAACCCTAACCCTAACCCTAACCCTAACCCTAACCCTAACCCTAACCCTAACCCTAACCCTAACCCTAACCCTAACCCTAACCCTAACCCTAACCCTAACCCTAACCCTAACCCTAACCCTAACCCTAACCCTAACCCTAACCCTAACCCTAACCCTAACCCTAACCCTAACCCTAACCCTAACCCTAACCCTAACCCTAACCCTAACCCTAACCCTAACCCTAACCCTAACCCTAACCCTAACCCTAACCCTAACCCTAACCCTAACCCTAACCCTAACCCTAACCCTAACCCTAACCCTAACCCTAACCCTAACCCTAACCCTAACCCTAACCCTAACCCTAACCCTAACCCTAACCCTAACCCTAACCCTAACCCTAACCCTAACCCTAACCCTAACCCTAACCCTAACCCTAACCCTAACCCTAACCCTAACCCTAACCCTAACCCTAACCCTAACCCTAACCCTAACCCTAACCCTAACCCTAACCCTAACCCTAACCCTAACCCTAACCCTAACCCTAACCCTAACCCTAACCCTAACCCTAACCCTAACCCTAACCCTAACCCTAACCCTAACCCTAACCCTAACCCTAACCCTAACCCTAACCCTAACCCTAACCCTAACCCTAACCCTAACCCTAACCCTAACCCTAACCCTAACCCTAACCCTAACCCTAACCCTAACCCTAACCCTAACCCTAACCCTAACCCTAACCCTAACCCTAACCCTAACCCTAACCCTAACCCTAACCCTAACCCTAACCCTAACCCTAACCCTAACCCTAACCCTAACCCTAACCCTAACCCTAACCCTAACCCTAACCCTAACCCTAACCCTAACCCTAACCCTAACCCTAACCCTAACCCTAACCCTAACCCTAACCCTAACCCTAACCCTAACCCTAACCCTAACCCTAACCCTAACCCTAACCCTAACCCTAACCCTAACCCTAACCCTAACCCTAACCCTAACCCTAACCCTAACCCTAACCCTAACCCTAACCCTAACCCTAACCCTAACCCTAACCCTAACCCTAACCCTAACCCTAACCCTAACCCTAACCCTAACCCTAACCCTAACCCTAACCCTAACCCTAACCCTAACCCTAACCCTAACCCTAACCCTAACCCTAACCCTAACCCTAACCCTAACCCTAACCCTAACCCTAACCCTAACCCTAACCCTAACCCTAACCCTAACCCTAACCCTAACCCTAACCCTAACCCTAACCCTAACCCTAACCCTAACCCTAACCCTAACCCTAACCCTAACCCTAACCCTAACCCTAACCCTAACCCTAACCCTAACCCTAACCCTAACCCTAACCCTAACCCTAACCCTAACCCTAACCCTAACCCTAACCCTAACCCTAACCCTAACCCTAACCCTAACCCTAACCCTAACCCTAACCCTAACCCTAACCCTAACCCTAACCCTAACCCTAACCCTAACCCTAACCCTAACCCTAACCCTAACCCTAACCCTAACCCTAACCCTAACCCTAACCCTAACCCTAACCCTAACCCTAACCCTAACCCTAACCCTAACCCTAACCCTAACCCTAACCCTAACCCTAACCCTAACCCTAACCCTAACCCTAACCCTAACCCTAACCCTAACCCTAACCCTAACCCTAACCCTAACCCTAACCCTAACCCTAACCCTAACCCTAACCCTAACCCTAACCCTAACCCTAACCCTAACCCTAACCCTAACCCTAACCCTAACCCTAACCCTAACCCTAACCCTAACCCTAACCCTAACCCTAACCCTAACCCTAACCCTAACCCTAACCCTAACCCTAACCCTAACCCTAACCCTAACCCCAACCCTAACCCTAACCCTAACCCCAACCCCAACCCCAACCCAACCCCAACCCCAACCCAAACCCTAACCCCTAACCCTAACCCTAACCCTAACCCTAACCCAACCCCAACCCCAACCCCAACCCCAACCCCAAACCTAAACCTAACCCTAAACCTAACCCTAACACTAACCCCTGACCCTGACCCTCTATAAACATGGAAATATCTACGCCACTATCTCCATAAACATGGAAATGTCTACACTGCCATCTGTATAAACATGGAAATATCTACACCGCCATCTCTATAAACATGGAAATATCTACAGCGCCATCTCTATAAACATGGAAATATCTACAGCGCCATCTGTATAAGCGTGGAAATATCTGTAGCGCCATCTCTATAAACATGGAAATATCTACACTGGTATCTCTGTAAACATGGAAATATCTACACCGCCATCTGTATAAACAAGGAAATATCGACACCGCTATCTCCATAAACATGGAAATATCTACACTGCTATCTCTGTAAACATGGAAATATCTACACCGCCATCTGTATAAACAAGGAAATATCGACACCGCTATCTCCATAAACATGGAAATATCTACACCGACATCTTTAGAAACAGGGAAATATCTACACCGCTGTCTCTGGAAACATAGAAATATCTACAACGTTATCTGTATAAACATGGAAATATCAACACCGCCATCTCTATAAACATGGAAATATCTACACCGCCATCTCTATAAACATGGAAATATCTACACCGCCATCTCTAAAAACATGGAAATATCTACACCGCTATCTGTTTAAACATGTAAATATTTATACCGCTGTGTGTATAATCATGTAAATATTTAAACCGCTATCTGTATAAACAGGTAAATATTTATACCGCTATCTTTATAAACATGTAAATACTTATACCGCTATCTGTATAAACATGTGAATACCTATACCGCTATCTGTATGAACATGTAAATATTGATAACCTGTCTGTATAAACATGTAAATATTTAAACCGCTATCTGTATAAACCTGTAAGTATTTATACCGCTGTCTGTATAAGCATGTTAGTGTTTATACCGGCATCTGTATAAATATGTAAGTGTTTATACCGCTCTCTGTATAAACATGTAAGTATTTATACCGCTGCCTGTATAAATATAGAAGTATTTACATCGTTGACTGTATAAACATATAAGTATTTATACTGCTGTCTGTATAAACATATAAGTATTTATACCGCTATTTGTTTAAAGATATAAGTATTTATATCGATATCAGTATAAACATGAAAATAATTATACCGATATCTGTATAAACATAAAAATATTTATACACATATCTGCATAAACATATAAATATTTACACAGAAATCTGTATAAACACATAAGTATTTATACAGATATTCCTTTAAACATATAAATATTTATAGTTAGCTGTATAAACATATAAATATTATTTATACAGTCACCTGTGTAAACATACAAATATTATTCAAACAGATATCTGTATAAACATGTAAATATTTATAAAGATATCTGTATAAACATGTAAATATTTATACAGATATCTGTATAAACATGTAAAAATTATTTATACAGATGTCTGTATAAACATAAAGATGTCTGTATGAACATATATTTTCATAGATATCTGTAAAAACACAGAAATATTTATACAGATATCTGTATAAACATGTAAATATTTACACCGATGTCTGTATAAACACCTAAATATTTACACCGATATCTGTATAAACATGTAAATATTTACACCGCTATCTGTATAAACATGGAAATATCTACACTGCTATTTGTACAAACATGGAAATAACTACACCGCTATCTGAATAAACATGGAAATATGTACACCGCTACCTGTATAAACATGGAAACATCTACACTGCTATCTACATAAACATGGAAATATCTACACCGCTATTTGTATAAACATGGAAATATCTACACCGCTATCTGTATAAACAAGGAAATATCTACACCGCTCTCTCTATAAACATGGAAATATCTACACCGCTATTTGTATAAACATGGAAACATGTACATCGCTATATGTATGAACATGGAAATATCTACACCGCTACCTGTATAAACATGGAAATATCTACACAGCTATCTCTATCAACATGGAAATATCTACACCGCTACCTGAAAAACATGGAAGTATCTACACTGTTATCTGTATAAACATGGAAATATCCACACCGCTATCTCTATAAACATGGAAATATCTATACCACTATCTCTATTTACATGGAAATATCTACACCGCTATCCTGTAAACATGGAAATATCTACACCACTATCTGTATAAACATGGAAATATCTACACCACTATCTCTGTAAACATGGAAATATCTACATCGCTATCTGAATAAACATGGAATTATCTCCACTGTAATCTGTATAAACATGGAAATATCTACACTGCTATCTGTTTAAACATGGAAATATCTACACCGCTATGTGTATAAACATGGGAATATCTACACCACTATCTGTATAAATATGGAAATACCTACACCGCTATCTCTATAAACATGGAAATATCTACACCACTATCTCCATAAACATGTTAAAATTTACACCGCGATCTGTATAAACGTGGAATTATCTACACCGTAGTCTCTATAAACATGGAAATATCTACACCGCTATCTCTATAAACATGTAAATATTTACACCGCTGTCTCTATAAACATGGAAATATCTAAACTGCTATCTCTATAAACATGGACATATCTACAACACTGTCTACATAAACAAGAATATATTTACACCGCTATCTCTATAAACATGACAATATCTACACCGCCGTCTCTATAAACATGGAAACATTCACACCGCTATCTCTATAAACATGGAAATATCTACACCGCCGTCCCTATAAACCTGGAAATATCTACACCACCATCTGTATAAACATGGAAATATCTACACCGCCGTCTCTACAAACATGGAAATATCTCCACCACCATCTGCGTAAATATGGAAATACATACACCGCCGTCTCTGTAAACATGGAAATATCTACACCGCCATCTCTATAAACCTGGAAATATCTACACGGCCATCTCTATAAACAAGGAAATATCTACACCGCCATCTGCGTAAACAGGGAAATATCTACACCACCATCTCTATAAACATGGAAATATCTACACCACCATCTCTATCAACATGGAAACATCTACAACGCCATCTCTATCAACATGGAAATATCTACAATGCCATCTCTATAAACATGGAAATATCTACACAGCTAGGTCTATAAACATGGAAATATCTACATCGCCATCTGTATAAACATGGAAATATCTATACCGCCATCTGTATAATCATGGAAATACCTACACCGCCATCTGTATAAACATGGAAATATCTACACCTCTATCTGTATAAACATGGAAATATCTACACCGCTGTCTGTATAAACATGGAAATATCTACACTGCTGTCTGTATAAACATGGAAATAACTACAGTGCTATCTGTATAAACATGGAAATGTCTACACTGCTATCTGTATAAACATGGAAATATCTACACAGATATCTGTATAAAGATGTAAATATTTAAACTGATATCTGTATAAAAATGTAAATACACCACTATGTAAACATTTTAATATCTACACCGCTATATGTATAAACATGTAAATATCTACACCGCTATCTGTACAAACAGGTAAAGATCTACACCGTTATCTGTATAAACCTGTAAATATCTACACCGCTATCTGTATAAATGTGGAAATATCTACACCTCTATCTCTATAAACCTGGTAATAACTACACTGCTATCTGAATAAACGTGGAAATATCAACACCACCATCTGTATAAACATGGAAATATGTACATCGCTATCTGTATAAACATGGAAATATCTACACCGCCATCTGTAAAAACATGGGAATATCTACACCGATATCTCAATAAACATGGAAATATCTACACCGCCATCTCTATAAACATGGAAATACCTACACCGCCATATGGATGAACATGGAAATATCTACAACGCTATCTCTATAAACATGGAAATATCTGCGACACTACCTCTATATACGTGGAAATATCTACACCGCTATCAGAATAAACGTGGAAATACCTGCACCGCCATCTCTATAAACCTGGAAATATCTACACCGCCATCTTTATAAACATGTAAATACCTACACCGCCGTCTGTATAAACATGGAAATATCTACGCCACTATCTCCATAAACATGGAAATGTCTACACCGCCATCTGTATAAACATGGAAATATCTACACCGCCATGTCTATAAACATGGAAATATCTACACCGCCATCTCTATAAACATGGAAATATCTACAGCGCCATCTGTATAAGCGTGGAAATATCTATAGCGCCATCTCTATAAACATGGAAATATCTAGACTGCTATCTCTGTAAACATGGAAATATCTACACCGCCATCTGTATAAACAAGGAAATATCGACACCGCTATCTCCATAAACATGGAAATATCTACACCGATATCTTTAGAAACACGGAAATATCTACACCGCTCTCTCAGGAAACATAGAAATATCTAGAACGTTATCTGTATAAACATGGAAATATCAACATGGCCATCTCTATAAACATGGAAATATCTACACCGCTATATGTATTAACATGTAAAAATCTACACAGCCATCTCTATAAACTTCGAAATATCTACACCTCCATCTGCATAAACATGGAAATATCTACAACGCCAACTCCACAAACATGGAAATATCTACACCGCCATCTCTATAAACATGGAAATATCTACACCACCATGTGGAAAAACATGGAAATATCTACACCGCTATCTGTGTAAACATGTAAATATTTATACCGCTATGTGTATAATCATGTAAATATTTAAACCGCTATCTGTATAAACATGTAAATATTTATACCGCTATCTTTATAAACATGTAAATACTTATACCGCTATCTGTATAAACATGTGAATAACCATACCGCTATCAGTATGAACATGTAAATATTGATATCCCTATCTGTATAAACATGTAAATATTTACACCGATATCTGTATAAACGTAAATATTTACACCGCTATCTGTATAAACATGGAAATAACTACATTGCTATCTGTACAAACATGGAAATAACTACACAGCTAGCTGTATAAACATGGAAATAAGTACACCGCTACCTGTACAAACTTGGAAACATCTACACTGCTATCTGCATTAACATGGAAATATCTACACCGCTATTTGTATAAACATGGAAATATCTACACCGCTATCTGTATAAACAAGGAAATATCTACACCGCTATCTCTATAAACATGGAAATACCTACACCGCTATATCTATAAACATGGAAATATCTACACCACTACCTGTATAAACATGGATATATCCACACCACTACCTGTATATACATGGAAATGTCTACACCGCTACCTGTATAAACACGGAAATATCTACACAGCTATCTCTATCAACATGGAAATATCTACACCGCTACCTGAAAAACATGGAAGTATCTACACTGTTATCTGTATAAACATGGAAATATCCACACCGCTATCTCTATAAACATGGAAATATCTATACCACTATCTCTATGTACATGGAAATATCTACACCGCTATCTTGTAAACATGGAAATATCTACACCACTATCTGTATAAACATGGAAATATCTACACCGCTATCTCTGTAAACATGGAAATATCTACATCGCTATCTGAATAAACATGGAATTATCTCCACTGTAATCTGTATAAACATGGAAATATCTACACTGCTATCTGTTTAAACATGGAAATATCTACACCGCTATGTGTATAAACATGGGAATATCTACACCACTATCTGTATAAATATGGAAATACCTACACCGCTATCTCTATAAACATGGAAATATCTACACCACTATCTCCATAAGCATGTTAAAATTTACACCGCGATCTGTATAAACGTGGAATTATCTACACCGTAGTCTCTATAAACATGGAAATATCTACACCGCTATCTCTATAAACATGTAAATATTTACACCGCTGTCTCTATAAACATGGAAATATCTAAACTGC
The DNA here is from genome assembly GCF_028858775.2 of Pan troglodytes. Classification (NCBI taxonomy): domain Eukaryota; kingdom Metazoa; phylum Chordata; class Mammalia; order Primates; family Hominidae; genus Pan; species Pan troglodytes. Next base: position 15,151 of record NC_072417.2, read on the forward strand.
TATCTCTATAAACATGGACATATCTACAACACTGTCTACATAAACATGGATATATTTACACCGCTATCTCTATAAACATGACAATATCTTCACCGCCGTCTCTATAAACATGGAAACATTCACACCGCTATCTCTATAAACATGGAAATATCTACACCGCCGTCCCTATAAACCTGGAAATATCTACACCACCATCTGTATAAACATGGAAATATCTACACCGCCGTCTCTACAAACATGGAAATATCTCCACCACCATCTGCGTAAACATGGAAATACATACACCGCCGTCTCTGTAAACATGGAAATATCTACACCGCCATCTCTATAAACCTGGAAATATCTACACCGCCATCTCTATAAACAAGGAAATATCTACACCGCCATCTGCGTAAACAGGGAAATATCTACACCACCGTCTGTATAAACATGGAAATATCTACACCACCATCTCTATAAACATGGAAATATCTACACCACCATCTCTATCAACATGGAAACATCTACAACGCCATCTCTATCAACATGGAAATATCTACAATGCCATCTCTATAAACATGGAAATATCTACACAGCTAGGTCTATAAACATGGAAATATCTACATCGCCATCTGTATAAACATGGAAATATCTATACCGCCATCTGTATAATCATGGAAATACCTACACCGCCATCTGTATAAACATGGAAATATCTACACCTCTATCTGTATAAACATGGAAATATCTACACCGCTGTCTGTATAAACATGGAAATATCTACACAGCTGTCTGTATAAACATGGAAATAACTACAGTGCTATCTGTATAAACATGGAAATGTCTACACTGCTATCTGTATAAACATGGAAATATCTACACAGATATCTGTATAAAGATGTAAATATTTAAACTGATATCTGTATAAAAATGTAAATACACCACTATGTAAACATTTTAATATCTACACCGCTATCTGTATAAACATGTAAATATCTACACCGCTATCTGTACAAACAGGTAAAGATCTACACCGTTATCTGTATAAACCTGTAAATATCTACACCGCTATCTGTATAAATGTGGAAATATCTACACCTCTATCTCTATAAACCTGGTAATAACTAAACTGCTATCTGAATAAACGTGGAAATATCAACACCACCATCTGTATAAACATGGAAATATGTACATCGCTATCTGTATAAACATGGAAATATCTACACCGCCATCTGTAAAAACATGGGAATATCTACACCGATATCTCAATAAACATGGAAATATCTACACCGCCATCTCTATAAACATGGAAATACCTACACCGCCATATGGATGAACATGGAAATATCTACACCGCTATCTCTATAAACATGGAAATATCTGCGACACTACCTCTATATACGTGGAAATATCTACACCGCTATCAGAATAAACGTGGAAATACCTGCACCGCCATCTCTATAAACCTGGAAATATCTACACCGCCATCTTTATAAACATGTAAATACCTACACCGCCGTCTGTATAAACATGGAAATATCTACGCCACTATCTCCATAAACATGGAAATGTCTACACCGCCATCTGTATAAACATGGAAATATCTACACCGCCATGTCTATAAACATGGAAATATCTACACCGCCATCTCTATAAACATGGAAATATCTACAGCGCCATCTGTATAAGCGTGGAAATATCTATAGCGCCATCTCTATAAACATGGAAATATCTACACTGCTATCTCTGTAAACATGGAAATATCTACACCGCCATCTGTATAAACAAGGAAATATCGACACCGCTATCTCCATAAACATGGAAATATCTACACCGATATCTTTAGAAACACGGAAATATCTACACCGCTCTCTCAGGAAACATAGAAATATCTAGAACGTTATCTGTATAAACATGGAAATATCAACATGGCCATCTCTATAAACATGGAAATATCTACACCGCTATATGTATTAACATGTAAAAATCTACACAGCCATCTCTATAAACTTCGAAATATCTACACCGCCATCTGTATAAACATGGAAATATCTACAACGCCAACTCCACAAACATGGAAATATCTACACCGCCATCTCTATAAACATGGAAATATCTACACCACCATGTGGAAAAACACGGAAATATCTACACCGCTATCTGTGTAAACATGTAAATATTTATACCGCTATGTGTATAATCATGTAAATATTTAAACCGCTATCTGTATAAACATGTAAATATTTATACCGCTATCTTTATAAACATGTAAATACTTATACCGCTATCTGTATAAACATGTGAATACCCATACCGCTATCAGTATGAACATGTAAATATTGATATCCCTATCTGTATAAACATGTAAATATTTACACCGATATCTGTATAAACGTAAATATTTACACCGCTATCTGTATAAACATGGAAATAACTACATTGCTATCTGTACAAACATGGAAATAACTACACCGCTAGCTGTATAAACATGGAAATAAGTACACCGCTACCTGTACAAACTTGGAAACATCTACACTGCTATCTGCATTAACATGGAAATATCTACACCGCTATTTGTATAAACATGGAAATATCTACACCGCTATCTGTATAAACAAGGAAATATCTACACCGCTATCTCTATAAACATGGAAATACCTACACCGCTATATCTATAAACATGGAAATATCTACACCACTACCTGTATAAACATGGATATATCCACACCACTACCTGTATATACATGGAAATGTCTACACCGCTACCTGTATAAACACGGAAATATCTACACAGCTATCTCTATCAACATGGAAATATCTACACCGCTACCTGAAAAACATGGAAGTATCTACACTGTTATCTGTATAAACATGGAAATATCCACACCGCTATCTCTATAAACATGGAAATATCTATACCACTATCTCTATGTACATGGAAATATCTACACCGCTATCTTGTAAACATGGAAATATCTACACCACTATCTGTATAAACATGGAAATATCTACACCGCTATCTCTGTAAACATGGAAATATCTACATCGCTATCTGAATAAACATGGAATTATCTCCACTGTAATCTGTATAAACATGGAAATATCTACACCGCTATCTGTATAAACACGGAAATATCTACACCGCTATCTGTATAAACATGGGAATATCTACACCGCTATCTGTATAAATATGGAAATACCTACAGCGCTATCTCTATAAACATGGAAATATCTACATCACTATCTCCATAAACATGTTAACATTTACACCGCGATCTGTAAACGTGGAATTATCTACACCGTAGCCTCTATAAACATGGAAATATCTACACCGCTATCTCTATAAACATGTTAATATTTACACCGCTGTCTCTATAAACATGGAAATATCTAAACCGCTATCTCTATAAACATGGACATATATACACCATTGTCTACATAATCATGGATATATTTACACCGCTATCTCTATAAACATGAAAATATCTACACCGGGGTCTCTATAAACATGGAAATATTCACAGCGCCATCTCTATAAACATGGAAATATCTACACCGCCGTCCCTATAAACATGGAAATATCTAAACCACCATCTGTATAAACATGGAAATATCTACACCGCCGTCTCTACAAACATGGAAATATCTTCACCACCATCTGTGTAAACATGGAAATACATACACCGCCGTCTCTGTAAACATGGAAATATCTACACTGCCATCTATATAAACCTGGAAATATCTACACCGCCATCTCTATAAACATGGAAATATGTACACCGCCGTCTGTATAAACAGGGAAATATCTACACCACTGTCTGTATAAACATGGAAATATCTACACTGCTATCTGTATAAATATGGAAATGTCTACACTGCTATCCGTATAAACATGGAAATATCTACACAGATATCTGTATAAAGATGTAAATATTTACACTGATAGGTGTATAAACATGTAAAAACACCACTATCTATGTAAACATTTTAATATCTACACCGCTATCTGTATAAACATGTAAATATCTACATCGCTATTTGTACAAACATGTAAATATCTACACCTCTATCTGTATAAACATGGAAATATCTACAGTGCTATGTGTATAAACATGGAAATATCTACACCATTACCTGTATAAACATGTAAATATCTACACCGCTATCTGTACAAACAGGTAAATATCTACACCGTTATCTGTATAAACCTGTAAATATCTACACCGCTATCTGTATAAACGTGTAAATATTCACACTGCTATCTGTATAAACATGTAGGTATTTACAGCGCTATCTGTATATACATGTAAATATTTTCACTGCTATCTGTATAAACATGTAAATATTCACACCGTTATCTGTATAAACATGTAGATATTTACACGGCTATGTGTATAAACATCTAAATATTTTCACCGTTATCTGTATAAACATGTAAATATTAACACCGCTATCTGTATAAAGAGGTATTTATACCGTTATCTGTATAAACTTGTAACTATTTATACTGCTATCTATATAAACATGTTAGTATTTATACCGCTATCTGTATAAACATGTAAGTATTTATACCGCTATCTGTATAAACACGTATTTATACCGCTATCTGTATAAACATCTAAGTATTTATTACACTGTCTGTTTAAACATGTAAGTATTTCTACCGCTGTCTGTATAAACATGTATTTATACCGCTGTCTGTATAAACATACAAGTATTCATACCGCTGTCTCTGTAAACATATATGTATTTATACCGCTATCTCTATAAAGATATAAGTATTTATACCGAGAATTGTATAAACATAAATATTTATACCGCTATCTGCATAAACATATATTTATACACATATATGTATAAACATATAAATATTTACACAGAAATCTGCATAAACATAAGTATTTATACAGATATTTGTATAAACATATAAATATAAATATCTGTATAAATATATAAACATTATTTGTACAGTCATCTGTATGAACATACAAATATTTATACACATATCTCTATAAACATGTAAATATTTATAGAGATATCTGTATAAACATGTAAATACTATTTATACAGATATCTGTATATCCATGTAAATATTATTTATACAGATATCTGTATAAACATATAAACATACAGATATCTGTATGAACATATATTTTCACAGATATCTGTATCAACATAGAAATATTTTCACAGATATCTGTATAAACACGTAAATATTTACACACATATCTGCATAAACACGTAAATATTTACACCGATATCTGTACAAACACGTAAATATTTACACCGATATCTGTATAAACATGCAATATTAACACCGCTACCTGTATAAACATGTAAATATTTACACTGCTATCTGTATAAACATGTAAATATTTACACCGCTATCTTCATAAACATGTAAATACACCGCTATCTGTATAAACATGTAAATACATACACCGCTATCTGTATAAACATGTAAATATTTACACCACAATCTGAATAAACATATAAATAATTACACGGCTATCTGTATAAATATGTAAATATTTACAGCGCTATCAGTATAAACATGTAGATATTTATACCGCTTCCTGCTTAAACATGTAAATATTTATACCACTATCTGTATAATCATGTAAATATTTATACCGCTATCTGTATAAACATGTAAATATTTATACTGCTATCTTTATAAACATGTAAATACTTATGCCGCTATCTGTATAAACATCTGAATACCTATACCGCTATCTGTATAAACATGTAAATATTGATAATGCTATCTGTATAAACATGTAAATATTTATACCGCTATCTATATAAACATGTAAGTATACTGCTATCTGTATAAACATGGTAGTGTTTATACCACTATCTGTATAAACATGTAAGTGATTATACCGCTGTCTGCATAAACATATAAATATTTATACCGCTGACTGTATAAACATATAAGTATTTACACTGCTGTCCGTATAAAAATATAAGTATTTACACTGCTATCTGTTTAAAGATATAAGTATTTATACCGATATCTGTATAAACATGAAAATATTTATACTGATATCTGTATAAACATATAAATCTTTATACACATATATGTGTAAACATATAAATATTTACACAGAAATCTGTATAAACATATAAGTATTTATACAGATACTTCTATAAACATATACATATTTATAGTTATCAGTATAAACATATAAATATTTATACAGTCATCTGTATAAACATACAAATATTATTTATACAGGTATATGTATAAACATGTAAATATGCAGATATCTGTATAAACATGTAAATATTATTAATACAGATATCTGTATAACAATATCAAAATACAGATATCTCTATGAACATATATTTTCGCAGATATCTGCAAAAACACAGAAATATTTACACAGATATCTGTATAAACATGTAAATATTTACACCGATATCTGTATAAACACGTAAATATTTACACCGCTATCTGTATAAACATGTAAATATCTACACCGCTATCTGTATAAACATGGAAGTATCTACACCGCTACCTGTACAAACATGGAAATCTCTACAACGCTATCTGTAAAAACATGGAAATATCTACACCGCTATCTCTATAAACATGGAAATATCTACACCGCTATCTGTATAAACACGGGAATATCTACACCGCTATCTGTAGAAATATGGACATATCTACACCGCTACCTGTGTGAACATGAAAATATCTACACCGCTACCTGTATGAACATGGAAATATTTACACCGCTACCTGTATGAACATGGAAATATCTACACAGCTATCTCTATAAACATGGGAATATCTACACTGCTACCTGTAAAAACATAGAAATATCTACACTGCTATCTGTATAAACATGGAAATATCTACACTGCTATCTCTATAATCATGGAAATATCTACACCGCTATCTCTATATACATGGAAATATCTACACTGCTATCTTGTAAACATGGAAATATCCACACCGCTATCTGTATAAACATGGAAATATCTACACCGCTATCTCTGTAAACATGGAAATATCTACACCACTACCTGAATAAACATGGAAACATCTCCACCGCTATCTGTATAAACATGGAAATTTGTACACCGCTATCTGTATGAACTTGGAAATATCTACACCGCTATCTGTATAAACTTGGGAATATCTACACCGCTATCTGTATAAATATGGAAATATCTACACCGCTATCTGCATAAACATGGAAATATCTACACCGCTATCTCTATAAACATGTAAACTTTTACACCGCTGTCTCTATAAACATGGAAATATCTAAACCACTATGCCTATAAGCATGGACATATCTACACCACTGTCTCGATAAACATGGATATATTTACACCGCTATCTCTATAAACATGAAAATATCTACACCGCCATCTCTATAAACTTGGAAATATTCACACCGCCATCTGTATAAACATGGAATTATCTACACCGCCGTCTCTACAAAGATGGAAATATCTACATCATCATCTGTATAAACATGGAAATATCTACACTGCCGTCTCTGTAAACATGGAATTATCTACACCGCCATCTGTATAAACATGGAAATATCTACACCGCCGTCTCTATAAACATGGAAATATCTACACCGCCATGTGTATAAACATAGAAATATCTACACCACCGTCTGTATAAACATTGAAATATCTACACCCCCATCTCTATAAACATGGAAATATCTACACCACCATCACTATAAACATGGATATATCTACAACGCCGTCTCTATCAACATGGTAATATCTACAATGCCATTTCTATAAACATGGAAATGTCCACACAGCTATGTCTATAAACATGGAAATATCTACACCGCCATCTGTATAAACATGGAAATATCTACACCGCCATCTGTATAATCATGGAAATACCTACACTGCCATCAGTATAAACATGGAAATATCTACACCATTATCTGTATAAACATGGAAATATGAACCCCGCTATCTGTATCAACATGGAAATATCTGCACCGCTATCTGTATAAACATGGAAATATCTACACCACTATCTGTATAAACATGGAAATATGTACTCTGCTATCTGTATAAACATGGAAATATCTACTCTGCTATCTGTATAAACGTGGAAATATCTACACTGCTATCTGTATAAACATGTAAATATCTACACAGATATCTGTATAAACATGTAAATATTTACACTGATATCTGTATAAACATGTAAATACACCGCTATCTATGTAAACATTTTAATATCTACACCACTATCTCTATAAACATGTAAATATCTACACCGCTATTTGTACAAACATGTAAATATCTACACCGCTATCAGTATAAACATGGAAATATCTACACCGCTACCTGTATAAACAGGTAAATATCTACACCGCTATCTGTAGAAACAGGTAAATATTTACACCGTTATCTGTATAAACCTGTAAATATCTACACCGCTATCGGTATAAACAAGTAAATATTCACACTGCGATCTGTATAAACATGTAGGTATTTACACCGCTATCGGTATATACATGTAAATATTTTCACCGCTATCTGTATAAACTGGTAAATATTCACACCGCTATCTGTATAAACATGTAGATATTTACACCTCTATCTGTATAAACATGAAAATATTTTCACCGTTATCTGTATAAACATGTAAATATTAACACTGCTATCTGTATAAACATGTATTTATACCGTTATCTGTATAAACATGTAACTATTTATACTGCTATCTGTATAAACATTTTAGTATTTACACCGTTGTCTGTATAAACATGTATTTATACCGCCGTCTGTATAAACATGTATTTATACCGCTGTCTCTATAAACATATGTGTATTTATACTGCTATCTCTATAAAGATATAAGTATTTATACCGATAATTGTATAAACATAAAAATATTTATATCGCTATCTGTATAAACATACATTTATACACATATATGTATAAACATATAAATATTTACACAGAAATCTGTATAAACATATAATTATTTATACAGATATTTGTATAAACATATAAATATTTATAGTTATCTGTATAAATATATAAACATTATTTGTACAGTCATCTGTATAAACATAGAAATATTATTTATACAGATATCTGTATAAACACGTAAATATTTATAGAGATATCTGTATAAACATGTAAATATTATTTATACAGATATCTGTATATCCATGTAAATATTATTTATACAGCTACCTGTATAAACATATAAACATACAGATATCTGTATGAACATATATTTTCACAGCTATCTGTATAAACATACAAATATTCTCACAGATATCTGTATAAACACATAAATATTTACACATATCTGCATAAACACATAAATAGTTACACCGATGTCTGCATAAATACGTAAATATTTACACCGATATCTGTATAAACGTGTAAATATTTACACCACTATCTTTATAAACATGTAAATATTTACACCGATATCTGTATAAACATGTAAATATTTACACCGCTATCTGTATAAACATGTAATTATTTACACCTGCTATCTGCATAAACATGTAAATACACCGCTAACTGTATAACCATGTAAATATTTACAGCGCTGTCTGTATAAACATGTAGATATTTATACCGCTATCTGTTTAAACATGTATTTATACCACTATCTGTATAATCATGTAAATATTTATACCGCTATCTGTATAAACATGTCAATATTTATACCGCTATCTTTATAAACATGTAAATACTTATGCCGCTATCTGTATAAACATGTGAATACCTATACCGCTATCTGTATAACATGTAAATATTGATACCGCTATCTGTATAAACATGTAAATACTTATACCGCTATCTATATAAACATGTAAGTATACCGCTATATGTATAAACATGTTAGTGTTTATACCGCTATCTGTATAAACATGTAAGTGTTTATACCGCTGTCTGCATAAACATAAGTATTTATACCGCTGACTGTATAAACATATAAGTATTTATACTGCTGTCTGTATAAACATATAAGTATTTATACTGCTATCTGTTTAAAGATATAAGTATTTGTACCGATATCTGTATAAACATGAAAATATTTATACTGATATCTGTATACACATATAAATATTTATACACATATCTGTATAAACATATAAATATTTACACAGAAATCTGTATAAACATATAAGTATTTATACAGATATTTCTATAAACATATACATATTTATAGTTTTCTGTATAAACATATAAATATTTATACAGTCATCTGTATAAACATACAAATATTATTTACACAGATATCTGTATAAACCTGTAAATATTTATACAGATATCTGTATAAACATGTAAATATTTATACAGATATCTGTATAAACATGTAAATATTATTAATACAGATATCTGTATGAACATATGTTTTCACAGATATCTGTATAAACACAGAAATATTTACACAGATATCTGTATAAACATGTAAATATTTACACCGATATCTGTATAAACACATAAATATTTACACCGATATCTGTATAAACATGTAAATATTTACATCGCTATCTGTATAAACAAGGAAATATCTACACCGCTATCTGTACAAACATGGAAATATCTACACCGCTATCTGTATAAACATGGAAATATCTACACTGCTACCTGTAGGAACATGGAAATATCCACACCACTACCTGTACAAACATGGAAATATCCACACCGCTACCTGTATAAACATGGAAATGCCTACACCGCTACCTGTATAAACATGGAAATATCTACACCGCTATCTCTACAAACATGGAAATATCTACACTGCTACCTGTATAAACATGGAAATATCTACACCGCTATCTGTATAAAATGGAAATATCTACACCGCTATCTCTATAAACATGGAAATAGCAACACCGCTATCTGTATAAACATGGAAATATCTACACCGCTATCTCTATAAACATGGAAATATCTACACCACTACCTCTATAAACATGGAAATATCTACACCAGTATCTCTATAAACATGGAAATAGCTACACCGCTATCTCAATAAACATGCAAATATCTACACCACTATCTCTGTAAACGTGGAAATATCTACACCGCTATCTCTATATACATGGAAATATCTACACCGCTATCTTGTAAACATGGATATATCTACACCGCTATCTGTATAAACATGGAAATATCTACACCGTTATCTGTATAAACATGGAGATATGTACATCACTAATTGTATAAACATGGAAAAATCTACACCGCCATCTGTATAACCATGGAAATTTCTACACCGCCATCTCCATAAACATGGAAATATGTACATCACCATCTGTATAAACACGGAAATATCTACACCGCCGTCTGTGTAAACATGGAAATACGTACACCGCCATCTCTGTAAACATGGAAATAACTACACCGCCATCTCTATAAACATGGAAATATCTATACCGCCATCTCTATAAACATGGAAATATCTACACCGCCATCTCTATAAACATGGAATTATCTACACCGCTATCTTTATAAACATCGAAATATCTACACTGCTATCTGTATAAACATGGAATTATCTACACCGATATCTGTATAAACATGGAAATATCTACACCGCTATCTCTATAAACATGGAAATATCTACACCGCTCCCTCTATAAACATGTTAATATCTACACCGCTCCCTCTATAAACATGGAACTATCTACACCGCCACCTCTATAAACATGGAAATATCTATACCACTATCTGTATAAACATGGAAATATGTACATCGCTATCTGTATAAACATGGAAATATCTACACCGCTATCTGTATAAACATGCTATGTAGCTGTTATTACAGGCACACGCCACCACACCCAGCTAATTTGTGTATTCTTTTTGTAGAGATGGGGTTTTGCCACGTTGGCCAAGCTGGTCTCAAACTCCTTGGCTCAACTGATCTGCTCACCTTGGCCCCGCAAAGTCCTATGATTACAGGCGTGCGCCACTGCGCCTGGCCATGTTATGTGTTTTTATCACAATTTTCAAAATCAGTTAGAAAATCTCTACAGTTTACAGGCAGATTTGTCATACTATTTTATCTTAGAAAAGGGTGGAAGAGACAATATCTCAGTTTGTTCATAAATAAAATGGTAATAATTCATTTATATTTGTTCAAAATTATAAAAACTATTTGACTAAGAATAACTTAATAGTAGGCCCTCATTTAGGAAATTTAAAGAATTTATCAAAACTTCCCCTCTAATCATAAACAACATGACTAAAATGACAAAGTTGAACTTAGAGGAAATTCAGTATTCCCTAAAGATACTCATTTTGTGTAATTAATTAGGTTTTGTATAAACTCTTACAAACACTACAACTTATATAAGATCATAAGGGGATTCGAATGCCTTCCGATGAGCAAGTCTGAACACCACCACACCTTCCACTGTATTATTTTCCATCTGTGATGCATGATATAAATCCCTGGCTAGGTTGAGTTAATTACTGTCTCATCTTATGCACGAAGTGAGTCAGCTTTGATTTTATGACTTTTTTAGTCTAGATTAGATAGTTAATTGGTGGTGTATTTGTACATTAAAAAACCTTTTTTTCTAGATTAAAAGAATAAATATGAACCTCACTGGATTTCTTAAGTCCTAGAATTTCTTCACAAGGTTGACATAAAACAAGGGTTTCAATACTCTCTCTGTGTTATCTGTCTGTTCTAAGCCCTTAATATTATCAAGACACTTGAGAAATATGATGGTACAGTCAATTCACAGGCTACTCCATAAAGAACAGGGAAGGGAAAGATATTTCAAAGTGTTTACCCTTCTGATCTTATGCTTTGCTCATTCAGACACAGATTAATTTTTCTCCTCTCAGACTGTATCTTTGGCTGAGAAGTCCATTTTTAAATTAAATAGTTTGTCTTTGATCCATTTAGGAAAAGCCATTGAATTGGCAGGTACCATTGAATTGGCAGGTAAAAACCAGGACACAGGGGATAAAAGTCTCATTTGCATTAAGATAGGTTTTCTCATGAACTCTGCATATTTTAATAGTACTAATGTTGTATGTGCATTTTGGCAATGGCAAAATTTGAATGAATTAATTTGACAGTATTATAAAGCTACCTCCCTAAACATTCCCTATTTTATAGTGTCAGGAGTACAGATCAAAGGGAATGGATGGAAAGAGCTACTAAATGCTACTCCCAGAGTCAAGTAAAGTTTGTGAAAACGATAGTTTTGAATCCAAAACATTAATCTAAAGACACTTACCACTTACTGGGCCTGGCAGAAAATGCATTCTGATTCTTCCATCACAATTTTCTGTATGAATAACTGTTACATTTAGAAGTTGCCCTAACTCATGTTGAAAATATCTAACTATGATGTTAGGCTGTGCTACTTAGAGATTACACTTGTATTTTCTATTTTGTGGCAATATTTAAACAAATTTTAAGAATCCACCTACCACAGGATGCTTCATCTGATTTGTCAGGGCAGTCGTATTTAAAATCACATTTCTGCATTTTTTTGATGCAGTGATCATCAGACCTGCAGACAAATTCATTGTCTGTGCAGTTGTGTGGAGGTAATGTTACAGGAACTGACGTTTCTGGTGGAGTTGGGAGGTCTGCTGACAAATTACCTTGATAAGAAATAATATACAGGCATCATTTAGCAGGTTTTCTGGTTTTCTACTTCTTTAGAGATTTTACACAATGAAGCTTTCTAAATATGCCTCACAATATCATAGAGAACAGTGGGTAGTATCAGCTACTCTGCTAAAATAAAATTGAGGTTCTTGTTTTTAGCAACAGTAAATAACTAAACATCTTCGATCATGAAAAATGATGAAGGTACAGATGGAAATTACTGGAAAGCTATTCAGAGCTCACCAAATCAATGGGAGGCCCAAGGCCAGGGCTTAGAGAATCAGCAGGAACCAAGGGAGTTTCAGATTCTGGAATTAAGAGCCACAGTAAAGATCTAAATAACTTTCTAATTTACTAGGTAAATAACCTTTGTCCTTCCACTGCTACAATAAATCTAACATCTCCTCATCTTTGTTTAACATATTTTCACTTATTTAAAATTCAAGGTTTCAGGAAAGAGTCAAACTTGAAATCCTCATCTAGAAATTTTATACAAGACTACAATTTCTGAAATTACTGAGGATGGAAGACATTTATAGATGATGACTGATTTATAAGTTATTCAATAAACATGTATTGATAACATGTCTGTGCCATACACGTGGTAGATGCAGGGAATCCAAGCTGTGGAGAAAAAGTTAAATATTAAACCTGAACTAAATTGAACATGGACACAAAGAATGATCACGAAGTCCCAGAATGGGTTGTGTGAGCCCCTTCAGGCTTTCATCCAGTGTTGTTTAGAAGAAATCTCTATTTCAATCTATTCCTATATGTTAGTTATTGAAAAACAACAGACAGTCACAAAACAAGTCAACCTTTTTGTGTTCCTTGGGCCCAGTCACAAAGGACCCTTGTGAATGGACCTCATGCCAAACAACTCATTACAAAAAGAGCTAGGGTCCCAGGCTGCTCCGAAGCTTCATGAGACCTCTCCTCCTCTGTGCATGGATGACTGGCCAACTCTGCAGCCTAGGCCGCTGCTTCCGGGCCTAGTGGTGAATCCTCCATTGTCTGGTGAGTGCAGTGTCCAACTCTGGAGCCCAGGCTGTTGCTTCCCAGTTTGGTGGTGAATCCTCCATAGTCTGGTGAGTGTAAATATGTATATATTTTTCCCTTCTCCCCTTCCCATTGCAATTTACTTATTATATCATTTGCTTATTATATAAATTTGCTTATGTTAATTTGCTTATATCATTTGCTTATTATATCTGCATTGCTATTTATGTGGGATAAAGCTTGTTTACCCTTAAAGGTATTGTGTGTGTGTCTTTCCTTCTCTCCTCGTGCATTTTCTGCACAGAACACAAGTCAAATATGCCATCTCTGCCATTAAATAGTTTACATCTAGTGGACAAGGCAGTCAGATGTATCTTTCATTACAGGTATTTGGGATAAATTTATGGTAAAGATATAACTCCAGGGAAGCAAGAATGGTATCTTTCATCCCTGCATCCATAGCACAATTCACAGACCATGGCATATGGTAGGTATACTGACATTGACAAGTGAATAAATGGACAGATAGATGGACAGATGGATGGATGGATAGATGGATAGATGGATGGATGG
Organism: Pan troglodytes; assembly: GCF_028858775.2. Taxonomy (NCBI): domain Eukaryota; kingdom Metazoa; phylum Chordata; class Mammalia; order Primates; family Hominidae; genus Pan; species Pan troglodytes. Next base: position 30,311 of record NC_072417.2, read on the forward strand.
ATGGATGGATGGATGGACGGATGGATGGATGGATGGACGGACGGATGAATGAATACCAGAGTGGATGAATGAATAAAATAACAAATGGAAGATTTCACAGTGTATTGAAAGAAAACAGAGGAAAACCAAATATCAGATGGGAGTCAAATAAGATGCCTTGGCAAACTGATGCTTAAACTGACTTTCAAAGGTTGATGAGCTCATCTTGCTAGGTGAAAAAGAATACAAGGTCTTTATGGGCAATGAGAAAAAACTTGTGTGAATGCATGGAAATACATTAAACTGTTTTTTTATTTTAAATACTGTGAGAATTTAACACGATAATATCTGGTGATATGATAATAAAGCATGCGTCTGATTGACTCATTAGATATGGAACTGGAGAGTAGACAGTTACCATAAAGAGCCAGCTGAAATCAACTTGGGAGTCTGAAATAAACACACAAAAATATGGAGAAATAACAAGATATAAAATGTCTATTTCAGGATGTACTTTTTGGCATCAGTGTGAAGCATGAATTGTAGGTTGCTCTAACACTGAAAAAAAATAATAGTTAGAATAGTTAACCTCTTTCTTTAATCCAGTCAACTAATAAACCAAAACAGAGATGGTTTAAAGGGAAGAGCAAAAATCTGAGCAATACTAAACGTCCAGTATCTGGAGGACTGGGGATTTACATGCTGTTGGGAATCTGGGGAAAGTCCAATAACTAGTAGTTTATTTCTTAGCTCAAATGAAGAGGCAATTAAGACCTAAGATGGAAGATAGATCAAAATATCAACTTTTTATTGATATAGCTAATCCTGAAGAAAATTTCCTATTTCTGTAGACAAGTGGTCTTCTAAAATGTGAAACCCAGAAATAAGACCCCGAACTGTGTCTTCCAGGCTACCCTGTGTGAAACTATAGCAAGGAAGAGTTGACCAGATTTCATATTTCCTCAGCTAGTAAACATTAAAAAGAAAAGAGGAGGTGAGGGACCAGGCATGCATACTCAGATTCTTCTTGAAAACTCACCAATCCATTGTTGCTCTTCCTTCCTCTGGGAAGGAATGAATAAGAGGATGAAGAGAGACCAGGAATATTAGGCTGCCAGATACAGCTCAGTCTACATGAGAGATTAAGACCAAGGAAATAGTATTCTGATCCCATAGGGGTGAGTTTGAAATGATTAATCGATTGTTAAGTAAATGAGCATTCTATTCCCCAAGATCAGATATATAAAACATAGAAGAGGAGTCAGTTTTTAGGGATAAGAAATATTTTCTCACCAGGTGTGGTGGCTCACACCTATAATCCCAGCACTTTGGGAGGCTAAGGCAGGTGGATCACTTGAGCTCAGGATTTTGAGACTAGCCTGGGCAACATGGTGAAACCTCATCTCTACAAAAATAAAAAACTACAAAAATTAGCTGGGCATGGTGGCCCACACCTGTAGTTCCAACTACGTGGGAGGCTGAGGTGAGAAAATCACTTGAGTTGGGGAGGTTGAGGCTGCAGTGAGCCGAGATCACACCACTGCACTCTGGTCTGGGTGACAGAGTAAGACCCCACCTTCCCACCCCCCAACCCAAACAAAAAATAAAAAATTAAACAATCAAAATAAAATAAATGTAAAAAGAAATATTTTCTATCCTAAAAAAGAAAGCCAATGACAACAACACACAAAAAAGGAGATCCTAACAGGTTGGAAACTTTATCTCACATCCAGTTGGATATACTCACGTCTAAGTCATTGAGCAAAAATAAGAACCTAATTAGAGGTGAAAGTTATTACCTTCCATAGAAATCTGACGCATCCAAAGTTATAATAAAATGTGAAAAAAAAATTAAAAAGACAATCATTTTATCATTTCTGAATGCCGATGACTTTGAAGATCTTGAAGGACAGAGTTTGAATCAGAGAAAGAAAAATTCGCTAGCCTTGATGAAAAATTATTTTCAAATAAATCTATAATGAGATTATAAAAATCACTTCTGAGGGAATTTGCTGAGAACTGCAAAACATTCAATGGCCAGGTTGATGGATATTTTATATGTCTCAGTGGAATATATGGAACAAATTTCTTTGAAAATCATCCTTTTAAAATGTTTAAATACAAGGTCTTAAAAATAATCTTCTAATTTGATCGCTAAATTTGTTGTGCCATTTCAGAGCATAATTTACTTACATAATTTTACTGAAAAAAAATATATAATTAAAATGCATTAGAAGATGCATGTAAACTTTTTATTTGTATGTCCTATATCAAAAATGGCATCTGGAAAGTGATGTATTTCGTCAAAGTTTCAATGAAAGTTTTCCTTTAACCAAAGCAGGATGTCAAGTTCTTTCACTTTAGCACATGCTCATCCAAGCTGGTTTGTTCCATATTTAGATAATAAAGTTTTAGTTTAAGACAAAGATTTTAATTCCACAGAGATGACTGTCATTTGCACTGAGAAAAATGTTCTATGCTCCAATTTAGGCAGCCATTTTGAAATGCATTAATTTCAAGAGAGAATGGGTAAATTTGTGTTCCAAGCTCAGGGTAAATACACATTACTAGAACAGTAAAAGTCTTAAAAAACAGTGGATCACACATGTTTTCCTATTCTTCACAATTGCTGTATATTATGTATATTTATGGAAGTAGACATTTACAATTAATCATCTTACCTTAATACACAGAAACTTCAATAAACAGCTAAATGGAAACACATATATGATGTTCTTCACTGACTGTACTACTTTAAACTTGCTCGATAATACACTTCTAGTCACAAATACCTAGGATTTACTGATTTCTGATTTTATTTTTTATTTTATTTTTATTTTTATTTTTTGAGACAGAGTCTCGCTCTGTCGACCAGGCTGGAGTGCAGTGTCACGATCTCAGCTCACTGCAAGCTCCGCCTCCCGGGTTCACACCATTCTCCTGCCTCAGCCACCTAAGTAGCGGGGACTACAAGCGCCCGCCACCATGCCAGGCTAATTTTTTTGTATTTTTAGTAGAGACGGGGTTTCACTGTGTTAACCAGGATGGTCTTGATCTCCTGACCTCGTGATCCGCCCGCCTTGGCCTCCCAAAGTGCTGGGATTACAGGCGTGAGCCACCTCACCCGGCCGATTTCTGATTTTATTATTCTTCCTTCAAGAGAAGAACATTTCAGGGCAGGACAGAAGCCCAGCGAATTGAGTTTCAATAACTTTGCATTTGAGACAAAGAAGACATCGACTGAACTGCTTCAGATTCAATTACATCTTTTCTTTAAAAAAATGACTTTAATTATGAATAACTTTAAACATTCATATAAATTAAGAAAATTATATAATAGATACATGACTCCACCACTAAGACTAAGTAAATTGTTACTATAGCATTGTTTCAGATCCTTATATTAACAAATAAATGAGGAAGAAAGAATAGAAAGAAAGAAAACCTTTCTATAATGCTCAGACCTCATTCTTCCTCTTTCTACCCCTTCACTAATGCCTTCAGAGGGACCCTTATCCAAATAATAGTTTGTACCAATTTGTATTTTCTCATGTTTGTTTTCTAATTGTTTTTATTGTGGTAAATAGTATTAAGGCTATTCACAAGGTTGTACAACAGATCTTTAGAGCTTTTTTTAATCTCAAAAACCAGAAACTATATCCATTAAACACTTGTTCTCCTTCCTTCCTCCCTCCCCCCAGCTCTCGGCAAGCACCTTTCTACATTTGTTTCTATGATATTGACTACCTTAAATAATTCATATGAGTTGAGTCCTACAATGGTTGTACTTTCCTGACTGGCTTATTTAGCTTAGCATGATGTCCTCGAGGTTAATCCATTGTCTTAGTCAGTTCAGGCTGCTATAACACATTACACACTGAATGTCTTAAACAGCCATTTATTTATCTTAGTTCTGAAGGCTGGGAAGTGTAAGCTCAAGGTGCCAGCAGAAGTGGTGTCTGGCCCACTTCCTGGTTTGCTGACGGCCATTTTCTCCTTGTATCCTCAAATGGTAGAGAATAGGGAGAGAAAAAGCAAGCTCTCTCCTGTCTTTTTATAAAGGCATTGATTCCATCCATGAAAGCTTTACTCTCCTGACCTAATTATCCCCACATACAAATACCATGACGTTGGGGGTTGGAATGTCAACATATAAATTTTGGGAAAATATGTTCAGTCCACAGCATCTATGTGGTAGCATGTGATGGGATTTCCTTCCCCCTTAAGGCTGCATGATATTCCATTGTACGTATATACCACATTTTCTTTATCCAATCATCTGTTAATAGACATTTGGGTTCTTCCACCTCTTAGCTATTGTGAATAATGTAGCAATGAACAAGGGGAGGCAAAAATCTCAAGATTCTGCTTGAATTATTTTGGATATGTATCTGAAAGTAGCATTGCTACATCATAGGATAATTCTATTTTTAATTTTTTGAGGAATGGTCATACTGCTTTCCATAATGGCTAAACCACTTTACAGTCCCACCAAGAATGCACAAGAATTTTGATCTTTCTATAGTCTCACTAATGCTATTTTTTATTATTTGGATAGTGGCCATCCTAATGTGTATGAGGTGATGTCTCATTGTGGTTTTGATTTCCATTTTCCTTATTTGATCATGTTGAGCATGTTTTCATATGCTTGTTGGACACTGGCATATCTTTTTGTTCTCATCAACCCCAAATCTGACACCCTATTCCTGTCAGCACTTAGATCAGCAATTACAGTATCATGCAGACTAGTTTTACTGCTCTAAAAATCCTCCATCTATGCATCCCACCCTCTCCCCTAAACAATGGCAAACACTAATGTTTTTACTACCTCCATAGTTTCGCTTTTTTCCAGAATGTCATATTGTCAGAATCATAGGGTATGTAGCCTTTTCATACTGGCTTCTTCTGCTTAGTAACAGGCACGTAAATTTCCTTCATATCTCAGCTTGACAGCTCATTTATTTAGCATTGAATAATATTTTTCTCTGGATGTGATCCAGTTTATTACCTATGTATCTACTGAAGGACATCCTGGTTGCTTCCATGTTTTAGCAATTGTGAATAAAGCTGCTATAAACACCTATCTGTATCTAGGTTTTTTGTGTGAATATACTCATTTGGGTAAATACTAAAGCACTTGATTGCTGGATGACATGGTAAGACTATGTTTAATTCTAGAAGAAAATATCAAACCTTTTTCAAAGCGGCTATATAACTTGGTATTTCTACCAGCAATGAACATGAATTCCTGTTGCTCCACATCCTTGCATTTCACATTTGACATTTTAATTTGTATTTTCCCAATTATGGAAATTATGAAAATTATTGAGATTGTAAAAATTATGTAATTTTTACACCAAGAAATATTTTGGGTGGGAGTGTAAGTTAGTTTAACCGTTGTGGAAGACAGTGTGGCGATTCCTCAAGGATTTAGAACCAGAAATACCATTTGACCCAGGAATCCCATTACTGGATATATACCCAAAGGATTATAAATTATTCTACTGTAAAGTTACATGCACACATATGTTTATTGCAGCACTATTTACAATAGCAAACATTTGGAACCAACCCAAATGTCCATCAATGATAGACTGGATAAAGAAAATGTGGCACATATACACCATGGAATACTATGCAGCCATAAAAAAGAATGAGTTCATGTCCTTTGCAGGGACTTGGATGAAGCTGGAAACCATCATTCTCAGCAAACTAACACAGGAACGGAAAACCAAACACCACATGTTCTCACTCACAGTGGCAGTTGAACAACAAGAACACATGGACACAAGGAGAGGAATATTACACACCGGAGCCTGTGGTGGGTTGAGGGCAAGGGGAGGGATAGCATTAGGACAAATACCTAATGCATGCACGGCTTAAAACCTAGATGAATGGTTGATGGGTGCAGCAAACCACCATGGCACATGTATACCTATGCAACAAACCTGCACGTTCTACACATGTATCCCAGAACTTAAAATATAATAAAAATAAATAAAAGATAAAATTTAAAATGAAATATTTTTAAATATATACTTTTAAAGGGCCACTTTGGTATTTTGCTCTGGCTTATAACTGATGGTTCATATCTCCTATTCTTTTTCCAATTGGATTATAGTTTTCTTATTTACAGGTTTATATTCCACATACTCCATTCTAATCCTCTTATTTATCTGTATGACAAATATATTCTCCTAGTCTGTGAAATGTCTTTTTGTTTTGTATGGTGTCCTTCAAACTAAAAAAAAATTTAATGACCTTTAATTTATCAATCACTTCTTCTATGATTAATGCCTTAAAGTTTCTCTAATTTTTTTCTCTAATATTCGAGATGTTTCTATAATTTTTAAATTTTGATAGTTGTGGTTTGCACATTTAAGTCTTTACTTTAGACTTTATTGTATATTATCTATGATTATAATCTAATTTATATATATAGCCAGTTTTGATCGATTAGTCTATTGAGCAGCACAAACTTTTCTCACTTATTTACATTTTATTATGAAATGTATAAATTTTTATTACACATGAATAAAAATGAGTAAAATATATGCCTGCTTTAAAGAATAAAAGATATGAACCTACCAGTTTATGAAATGTCAATCTCCTTATAGTTTTGAAGCCTCCAGTGTCTTTCTTGCTGATTCTAACCCCTCATTGCTCATCTCTCAAGGTGAGTAGTATACTGAATTATTTTTCATTTATTTGCTTTTATGATTTTTTTCATTTGCAGGTGCACCAAATATCCTCTCACAGTTTCTATTTCATTAGGTTGTTATGTGATTAAATGAGTTAACTTTTTTATTTTTTTGAGACAGAATCTCGCTCTGTTGCCCAGGATGGAGTGCAGTGGTGACATCTCGGCTTACTGCAACCTCAACCTCCCGGGTTCAAGTGATTCTCCTGCCTCAGCCTCCCAAGTAGCTGGGACTACAGGCGTGTGCCACCACACCTGGCTAGTTTTTTTTGTGTTTTTGGTAGAGACGGGGTTTCACCGTGTTAGCCAGGATGGTCTCGATCTCTGACCTCGTGATCTGCCCGCCTCGGCCTCCCAAAGTGCTGGGATTACAGGCATGAGCCACCGTAGCCGGCCTAACATTTTAAAATTCTAATAATAGTGACAGAATATAGTAAACATCAGGGAGGTCCTTTTTAAATAAAATGGTATTTGGGTTTTTAACTTTAGATGAATGGAAGCGTTCTCTGTATCAGCAACAGAGATTATAACGATTAGAGATTTTAACCAATGCCATGTGGTATTTTCCTCAAGATAGTACTTTAATTCATTAGTGTTAATATGTATATTGTAATTCAGTAATTCTGAATGCTGTCTAGTGTTTTATTATATGAAAATATATTGTAGTTAGCCATTCTACCGTTAATGATTTTGGGGTTGATTCTTCTAAGGTATTGTTTTCTCATTTTGCACATTTCTCCTTATGTATCTAGAAATGGAATTGCTTGGTTATGGGGTAAGTACAATTTCAACCTTAGGTGATAATGCCAAACCAGTTTCCAAAGTAATTCTATACTTCCCAGCAGTATATAAACATTCAACATACAATATGTACTTGCCATTCATTCGTATATTTAGGTTTATCCATGTGTTTGCCATTTTTCATCACATCCCTGGTTGAGCTCATTTTGTGTCTTTCTGAGATTCACATTTACATAGTTCATTTGTCTGAACTGCAGAATCTGGTGCAGTGAAATAATATTATTTTGTGTGTGTGTGTGTGTGTGTGTGTGTGTGTGTGTGTTATCTTTTAATGCCATCTTAACCCTCTTTCCTGAAAAAGTTTTGCTTTGCTTTAGGCTAACAATTAATAGTTTTTAGAACTCTGAAAATTATATCTGTCCTCTGACTTCTGTTCTTGCTGTTAAGAAGTCAGTCATCAGCCTAATTGTGCTTCTTTTGCAATTCACTCACTTCTGGCTCTCCTCTCCCCTTTCTCTCCATCTTGTCCATCCCATATGCTCTTACTCCCTAATTCTGGCATTTACTTTGTCTTTCTGTTCTATTTCTCAATACTCTCTCTTTTTTTCTCTCACCTGGAGATTTCCCCTTTTTAAGCTCAGCTTGACATTTAAATCAATGCACGTTATGTTATAGTTGACATTTCTAGGAATAAATAGTGTCACAGTTTTTAGGTCATCTGATCTTCCATACTACTAAAATCAGCAGTCTGTTGTGTGTGTGTGTGTGTGTGTGTGTGTGTGTGTGTGTGAGAGAGAGAGAGAGAGAGAAGAGAGAGAGACAGTCTCACTGTCGCCCAGGCTGGAGTGCAGTGGCGTGATCTCGAATCACTGCCACTTCTGCCTCCCAGTTCAATCGATTCTTGTGCCTCAGCCTCCTGAGTAGCGGGATTACAGGCACCTACCACCATGCCCATCTAATTTTTTGTATTTTCAGTAGAGACCGGGTTTCACCGCGTTGGCCAGGCTGGTTTCAAACTCCTGACCTCAGGTGATCCACTCGCCTCGGCCTCCCAAAGTCCTGGGATTACAGGCATGAGCCACCACACTCAGCAAAACCAGCAGTCTGAACTGCATCTTTAGTTCTGATTTCAACTTAACTAGAGAATAATCATTAGAGAGAAATCATGGACATGAGTTGGATGACTTGAAAGAGAGACCGATGAGTTCATACTGAGGAAAAGTAGAGACAATTCATTTTTATCTTAAAAAGGTTTCAGAGAATAAGTAAAAGGACAACTACTCTAAGCAAAAACATAGTAAGAGTTCATAATTCTTAGTCCTATTCTCATTACTTCCTTATTACTCCACCAGAATGAGGAAATTTTACAAACCAAGTAAGTCCAATGTCTTGCATTGAAGAGAAGAGCACTAAAAGAGCTAAATGAGAAAAGCGTTTCTTCTTCTGGAGCTGAACTTTGCAATTGGTGGTGGTTGTAACTGGGAAGGTGGAGTTGCAGCTGATTTCACAGATTCTGTGATGTGGAAGTAAAATAGAATCCAGAAACATGGTCAGGCCAGTTCTTCATGTGTGACTGAGGCATGACAAGTACTGCAAGATTCCTGATGGACTCTCTGGTCCTCACACATTGTTTAGACTTTCCTCTAAGGGACATGAGGTCAACTCATTTAACTTTGCAAATACTTAGAAGAGTATTTTCTAAAGTATCACACTCTTAACTTAGGTGATGCTAGAAATGACTATGCAGTATATAGAAAGAGAGAGCAAGAGAGCGAGAGAGCGCATGAGAGCTCCTGTCTCATCCTCTTTTTGTAAGAGCACTAATCCCATTATGAGAACCTCATCCTCATGACCTAATCTACTCCAAATTACCTCTCAAAGGCCCCACTTCCAAATACCATCTCAATGGGGATTAAGGTTTCAAGATATGCATTGTGGAGTGGGGCAAATATTCAACTTATTACAAAGCTTATAGGGTTTTGTTGGCCTATAATTGCTTAGAATAAGGCTAAAGTTGGTAGCAATGATAGATTTGTCTCTTTAAACAAAGAACATTAAAATCTTTGCAGATGAAACAAAAATTGAAAAGATGAAATGCATATGACTGAAGTTTGCACTCACTAAGAAGCAGAGATTAGTCTGGTTTGATCTGATCTTCTTCCACATCTCTGAGCCACAGGGGAACCAAACTACCTGCACATCTGTCGTGTGGAAGATTTCATAAGTAGATGTCTCAGGCTCCAAATGGACTCAGTGATCTAACTCCTCGCTCTGTAACTTCACTGTAACAAATATGACAAACTTCAGGCTACATTAATATATTCTCTCTGGTAAAATAGATTTTCCAACTTGTTTTATACTAGACTTCCCTCCCTACAGCCATTCCCACACTGATAATTAAGCAAATAAAAACAACATTTTAACATCTCTAGTCCTTGATAAATTATTACCAACTTTAGACATATGATTACTGAATGAATTGCTTGACTAATATGAATCATTGTACTTTATATCTATCTGTAGCTAACAACGCATGTTTTCCCTGTGACTTTTTGAGTTAAGAAATATATTTAATATAAAAATGTAAAAGCGTATTTGAAGCTTAAACAGTCTCTTTAGAAAATTTAAAATGTTTAAATATCTATAGCTTTTGGGGAATATCATACATTTCTTCTATTTCACTTAGTACAATAAATTGGAGTTATACTCACAAGCTGAAAGAACTATGTTTAGTATGATTTTATGGAAGTGTCTGTGTTAGATATACTTTCCAGGTGAAAAGGTTTTATGAAAGCATAGCTATTCTTTGGATACTATTATAACAACTGTGTTATAGCTGTTTGCCACAAACTATGCAGTGCTTTTTTTTTTTCTGTCTCCGGTAGCCAATCAGCAATTTTTGAAATACTTCTGCTTTATAACAAAGATTCAATGACATTTTCCTTCTTTACAGGCATTCTACTATATTTGAATGTGACTACAAATGACTGAAGTAGCAGATGAAAAATTTCCAAGCTGTGAACTAACCATTTAGACAACCTTCTCCATGTTTAACATTTAGCATTTCTCTCAATTAAGAGAGAATGTGAAACAATGTAAAAGTTTTAACTTTAAAATAAGTTAAGTGAATAATTTGTTCAATTTTATTTTCTAAGAACACAATAAAACTGTTAATTGAACATATCGCAGACTTTGGCCAAATTTTTTTCCCTATATATATGCTAAATCAATTTACAGACTACACCAAAGAAGCTAAAACCAGAATATTTAAGATTGCAATCACCAAGGCTCAAATTTCTTTATTTTTCCCCTGAAATCTTAAACTGCAAAACTTTCCAATAATCTGGTATTTTCTTCTGAGTCTACTCCTCCTTTAGAAAAATACAAAAGAAAGGCATATTTAAAAACACAGTGCTTTCATGTAATTTATTATTCGGAGACAAATATAATGAACACGCCAAACAGCGTATTAGAAGATGAAAAGCTGCAGGTGATATCTTAAAAGTAAAGCCAATAGTATTTACCCTGTTCCCCTTGCTTTTTGATCCACACTGAAACAAACATTCATCTCTGCAGAATAAAGGAAGACTTAAACACCATTTGTAAATAAAGCTGGTGAGACATTGAAGCTAACGAGAAGGGATGCCAAAAATGTAATCAACCCAGTTCAACAACGACAAAACAACACATTTAATGTCTGAGGGGTGGGGGAGGACATCATAAAAATTATGTTAAGCGTCCTTAAAATAGTCATCATATTTTATCAATTTGAAGGCATCATCAATTGTACAATGTGCCACTGCTTTAGTTCCTGGGGAAAACAAAATACTAATAATAATGTAAACATGGATATTCATATAATACTTAAATTGTAATAACTAATAATTTTAGTAACTAACAATTCTAATGTGCATGCTGAAATCTGAAAATTTAAAAGAGAATAAAGAGCACATAAATTATATTTCAATTTGCAGACAGTATTTTGTGATGTAGTCAGTGTTTTATTTTTCTAAATAAACTAGCTATCTCACCATTAATCCTTGGTGCAAGAAAGAAAATTCCTGTCATATATGCTCAGCTGAAGAAAATATAATTCTGGCCTTTCTAATGAAGGACAGAAAGAATAATGAAAAGCAAATACTTCCTTTGAGATACACACTTTTTAATATAAATGTCTCAGAGCAATTCTTAATCTAAACTGAAGATCTGATTCAAGATATAAGGAAATCTTTAACTTTGTCATCATTCCTCACCGTGGTCTCCTCAGGTAATAGACAACATCATTTTACAGCTATGCAAAGAACTGTAGAAATGTATTACATGGCTAAGTTCCTACTAGAAATGTAATTAATTTTGCCTAATGGATTAGATTAAAAATAGGAATTTATTTACATATTGCATATCCATTAACAAATTACTGATGCTATAGTTATTTTTAATAACATTTATCTTTTAGTGTTTAGAATTATAAGTGATTTACATATTATCATTACAGTACTAGTGTGTATTCTGTATTCTGAATTTAGAATTATTTTTAAATATTATAAATATAAAAAGATGTAAATTGTGAAATTAAAAACATAAATGTTGGGGTGGGAAGACGTGTAGGATTTTTGTATGGAATTAAAATAAAGTTTTTATCAGCTTAAAATGAATTGTTGTAAGTATAAGCTGGTTTTTGTAAGCCTTATTTAAACACATAGCAAAAACCTATAGTAAATACACAAAAGGTAAAGAGAAAGCTATCAAAGCATACCACTACAGAAAAATCATCAAATCACAATGGAAGATAGCAAGAGAGAAAGAAACAAAAGATCTACAAAACAGCTAGGAAGGAATTTTTTAAATGGCAATAGTAAGTCCTTACCTATTAATAATTACTTTAAATGTAAGAGAATTACATTCTACAACAAAAAGACATAGAATGTCTTAACAGATTAAAAAAATATATATCCAATAGTGTGCTGCGTACAAGAGTCTCACTTCCACTTTGAGGACACAGACATACTAAAACTGAAAGAACAAAAAACACATTTCATGCAAATGCAAACCAGAAAAGAGCACAGGAAGCTAGACTTACGTAAGACAAAATATACTTTAAGCAAAAAATGGTAAAAAGAGAAAAAAAGTCATTATATAAATATATAGCAATTAATCAAGAGGATATAATAATTATAAATATATGTACTCAATATGAGAGAACCCAAATGTATAGCAAATATTAATAAATCTGAGGGGAGAAAGAGACAGCAAAACAATAATAGTAAAGGACTTCAATATCCCACTTCCAACAATGGATAGATCATATAGACAGAAAATCAATTAAGAAACATTGAACTTAAATGATACTTTAGAGGAAATTGACCTAACAGTCATATACAAAACATTTCATTCAACAGCAGCAGAATACACCTTCTCAAGAGCACACAGAACATTCCCCAGGATAGATAATATGTTAGTTCACAAAACAAGCATTAACAAATTAGGAAGTTTGAAGTCATATCCAGCATCTTTTCTAACCACAATGGTATGAAACTAGAAATCACTGACAGGAGAAAAGTTGGAAAATTCACAAACATGGCAATTAAAACAACACCCTCCTTAAAAACCAGTAGGTCAAAGAAGAAATCAAAACGAAATAAAAAATCTGAGATAAATGAAAATGGAAACACAACATACCAAAACTTATGGGATACAGCAGTAGCAGTTCTAAGAGGAAAGTTTATAGTACTGAATACCTAAAAAATAAAAAAAAATCAGAAATAAAAAACTCAAATAAGCAATCTATCTTTATACCTCAAGGAACTTGAAAAAGAACAAACTAAGCTCCAAGTTAATAGAAAGAAGGAACTAATAAAGATCAGAGCAAAAATAATTACAATGAAGAAAAAAAATAAAAAGATCAATGAAACTGAAAATTAATTTTTTGAAAAGATAAAATTAACAACCATTTAGATAAAAAAACAGAAGACCCAAATAAATAAAATCAGAAATAGACATTACAACTGAAGCCACAGAAATACAAAGGATCATACGAGACTGCTATGAACAATTATACTCCAAGAAATTGAATAGCATTAAAGAAATGGATAAATTCCTACAAACATACAACCTACCAAGATGGAATCAACAAGAAATAAAAAAATCTAAACAGATGAATTATGAGTAATGAGATTGAATAATTAACCAAAAATCTCCCACCAAAGAAAAGTCCAGGGCCTTATGGATTCACTGCTAAATTCCACCAAACATTTAAAGAATTCAAACCAATCCTTATCAAACTCCTCCAAAAACTGAAGAGGAAGAAACACTTTCAAACTCATTTTTTAAGATCAGCCTGGGCTGGGCGTGGTGGCTCACGCCTGTAATCCCAGCACTTTGAGAGGCCGAGGCAGGCGGATAACGAGGCCAGGAGATCGAGACCATCCTGGCTAACACAGTGAAACCCCGGATCCACGAAAAGTACAAAAAATTAGCTGGGCATGGTGGTGGGCGCCTGTACTCCCAGCTACTTGGGAGGGTGAGGCTGGAGAAAGGCGTGAACCTGGGAGGCGGAGCTTGCAGTGAGCCAAGATCATGCCACTGCACTCTAGCCTGGGCGACAGAGCAAGACTCCGTCTCAAAAAAAAAAAAAAAAAAGAAAAAGTAAAAAAAAAAATTCAGCCTGATTCCAAGCCAGAAAAGGAGACTACAAGGAAAGAAAATTACAGGCCAATATGACTGATGAATATAGACGCAAATCCTCAACAAAATACTAGCAAGCTGATTTCAATAACAGTGTAAAAGGATCATATATTATGACCAAGTGGAATTTATCCCTGGGACATAAAGGTGGTTCAACATATGAAAATTTATAAATGTGATACATTACATTAACAGAATGAAGGCTTAAAATCTTATGATCACGTCAAAAAATGTAGAAAAGGCATTTGACAATATTTAACAGCCTTTCATGATAAAAACTCCAAACAAATTAGGAATAGAAGAAATGCTCCTTAATACAGTAACAGTCTTAAAACTTTTAACAAGTATTGGGAGGATGTGGGTAAAAGCGAACCCCTGTACAAGCCCAAAGTTAACATCACACTCAATGGTAAAAAGTTAAAAGCTTTTCCTCTAAGATCCTCAAATCTTTGTCTCTAAGACAAAAATTCATAGAGAACTACAAAAGATTCCAAATAGCTAAAGCAATTTTGAACAAGAAGAAATAAACTGATGGCATCATACTTCCCGATTTCAAATTATATTACAATGCTGTAGTAATCACAACATCATGGTACTTGCATAAAAGCAGAAACATGGACCAATGGATCATAATAGAAAGCACAGAAATAAGCCCACACATATAAAGTCAAGTAATCAATAAAAAAAGTGACAAGAATATGCAATGGGAAAAAATAATCTCTTCAATAAGTGGTGTTAAAGAAATGGATATCTACATGCAAAGCAAAATGAAATTGGGCTCTTATCTTACATCATGTACAAAAATCACAACAAGAGAAAGTATTTCCAAACCATATAACCAATAAGGAGTTAATATCAAACTACGTAAGAAACTTATACAACTCAACAGCAAAAACAAACAAAACAAAAAACAACAACAAATAATCCAATTTTAAGAGGGGCAAAATACCTGAATAGACATTTTTTTCCAAAGAAGACATAGACAACAGGTATATGAAAAGGCACTTATTATCAGTAATGATCAGGAAAATGCAAATCAAAACTACAATGAGATATTGACTCTCATCTGTTAGGATGTCTATTATCAAAAGTTAAAAGATAGCTAGTGTTGGTGAAGATGTGGAGAAAGGGGAACACTTATACCCGTTGGTAGGAATGTAAATTGATACAGCCATTATGAAAAACAGTATGGAGGTTGCTCAAAAAATTTAAAATGTAACTATCCACATGATCCAGCAATCCCAGTTCTGGGTGTATATCCAGGGGCAATAAAATCACTATTTCAAAGAGACATCTGGACTCCAATGAACTCCCATGTTCATTGCAGCATGATTCACAATAGCTACAATAGGGAAACAACTTACATGTATGGAGATAGATGAATGGATAAAGAAAATCTAATATATATGTACATTGGAACATTATGCAGCTTTAAAAAAATCAAGAAATCCTGTCTTTATGAAATTAGAATAATGCCATGTCCATTACACTAAGTGAAATAAGACAGACACAGAAAGCAAATACTGCATGATTGCACATGTAAGAGGAATCTAAAAGTTGAACTCACAGAACAGAGTAGAGAGGTAGTTAGCAGAGGTCGAGGGATGAAAGAAATGGAGATATGTTGGTAAGATGGTACAAATTTTCAGTTATCCGAAGAATAAGTTCTGGTGACTATAGTCAGCAGCAAGATATTGTACAGCTGAATATTGCTGAGAGTAGATCTTAAGTGCTTTTTTTTTTTTGAGACAGACTCTTGCTCTGTCGCGCAGGCTGGAGTGCAGTAGCATGATCTTGGCTCACTGCAACTTCCACCTCCCAGTTTCAAGCAATTCTCCTGCCTCAGCCTCCTAAGTAGCTGGGATTACAAGTGTGTGCCACCATGCCCAGCTAACTTTTGTATTTTTAGTATAGACCACGTTTCACCATGTTGACCAGGCTGGTGTTGAACTCCTGACCTCAGGTGATCTGCCCACCTCGGCTTCCCAAAGTGCTAGGATTACAAGCATGAGCCACCGGGCCCAGCCAAGTTCTCTTACCACACACACACAGAGGATGGGTAACTATATGAGGTTAGAGATGTGTCAATTACTAATAGTTTGATTGTGGTAACTATTTCATAATATATAGACATGTCAAAAAATCATATTGTACACCTTGACTATATACCATTTTGCCAATTATATCTTAATAAAGTAGGAAAAATAAATTAACAATATTATAAAAGTATTGAAACAAATCAGGTATAATTAATAATTGAGAATGATTTGAAAATTAAATTAGAAAAAAGCTATAGCTCAGAATATGAGAGAGAAGACTTGGAAGAGCAAATGATGATGTTTTAAGACAAAGTAAAAATAAACTAATTTAAGGGCATAAAAACTATTGGGGAATATTAATAACATTTTTGGTCTAATATTTGTTTTTCATTCAAGTCAACACTGACTTGAATTACAGTAATGGAAAAAAACAGAAGGTCCGAGAAATATCTTGCAGTTGTAGTCAGTGGAATTTACAACCGAAGAGGTTTAAGAAGAAAGTCAAAGATGACTGCGGAAATTCAAGCCCAGGTTGCTGGAGAACACTGCTTTCATTAAAATTACAAGGCAGGCACGAGGGGAAAAGGTTGATTTTGAAGTACCGAAGAAAAGTAAAATAATCTACTGCTCAGTCATTTTCTATGAAATAAAAGTTGTAGGTAAGATAGAAACCCACATCTTGGGGATTAGGTCAACATTCTGGTTTGTGTGTATGTGACTTTGAGTTTTTATTTATTTTGCTTTGTTTTATTAGCCAAAGAAGAAAAATGCTATAAACAAATAATCAGTTAATATTAAAAGGAAATCAATGCCCCTTAGTGAAGTTACAAGCATGATTCTTACTTCAGATAACATGATGCTATGAAGAAAAAAATGACTGGAAAGCATCAAGAGCAACATTTTTTTTTTTTTTTTTTTACGTAGAGCTCAATTTGTATTTTTGTTTCATTTTATGGTAAGATTCCTTTATCAAATTCCTTTATCAAACCTATGGATTCAACAAGCCTTGTGGTTTTGACCCATAGTTTATTTTGTTATGCCATTGCAAAAAACACAGCTCCTACAGTTTTTCAAGTTTTTTTATTTTTCTTCCAAAACTTGAAACAGAAAATTAGGACCAACACTCAGTAACTGATATTTCGCATCTCTGCCTATGCTTCTAGTAGCTGTTTTACCTCCCCTGGGAACTGTGAGCCACAGAATGGATTTAGCCGGATAATTAGGGCAACAATAGCTTCAATGGTGACTTGTGTTTCTTTCCTGTGTTCTTTTTTTGTTCTCTTCTCACTCTGAGGTCACAGTGATTCTCTCTAATCTCAGATTTGGGGGCAATGTTGGGAAAGCCCTGGCCACTGAAATCATACCAGCTTAGGTAAAATCACAGTCCAATCCTTAATTTTGTATTCTCATCCACGCTACTTATGTCTTTAATTTTTCATATCTGTAAACTGGAGATTGTAGCCTCTTCCTTTCAGGTTTAGTGTGTTTGATGAGCCCTATAATACTAGTGGTGAACATTATGGTTCCAAGAAGCAGTGACTGTGTCCTGCCACTTTACAGCTAGGTACCCTTGAGCACCTTATCTCCTTTTAAATTTCCTCCATAAAACTGGTATAATAAAGGCATTAATCCTGCCCCACGTACAACATCTATTCACCTATGATGGACCAGGCACTCTTCTAGACTCTTAAAACATTGTAAGATTAAGTAAAATAAAATATGTATGAATGGCAGGTTGTAATATTGTCCGTACACATCACCTCTCTTTCTTGTAAAGATTTTCTATCTCCCCTACCCCTGCTGAGCTCCCTGTAGGTGGAAAATACTTCTCTGCCCCATTGTTAGGATCTGATCAATGGATAATGAACATGAACAGACACAGTAAGATGTATACCATGTCCCAGTTGAAATTTCAAATATGCTTTTTTTTCCATCCTCTATGAAATGTGTCAAATAGGGACTTGGTCTTTTAGCCATGGTCTCAGAGAGATAGGACCACATGAAACAGAGACACATAGCTTAGAGCTACATAAAATTACACAGAGATATGATTAAGATCTGTCTGTCTATCTATCTGTCTGTCTATTTCTTTGCTCTTATTCTCTTTGCCAACCCACACGCTTGAGAGCAAGAAATAAATGTAGTCATAAGCTACTGAGACTTGGCTTTCAACAAAAGCTGACTGACATATACTATAGTATCTGGCACATAGAAATACTTAATATTTTAGCAATAATATTAAAACTAAACTAAAATATATAACGAGAGTATA
This sequence comes from Pan troglodytes, assembly GCF_028858775.2. Taxonomy (NCBI): domain Eukaryota; kingdom Metazoa; phylum Chordata; class Mammalia; order Primates; family Hominidae; genus Pan; species Pan troglodytes. The sequence goes on from NC_072417.2 coordinate 48,726, forward strand.
TAAAACACCTAAAATTATTGACATTCCTCTACCTACTTATCCATCCAACAAGTATTTGTTGAGTACTAGTATGTGTCAAATACTGTTCTAGGAATTGGAGATTAAACAGTGAAGAGGTGATATACCTGCTCTCATGCAACTAACATCATTATGGGGGAAAATAGAAATTTAACCATAAGGGTGATAGGTGATGTGGAGAAAAATAACACCAGGAGTAGAAATAGAAAATGCCAGATAAGAAAGAAACTGTGTTGTGTTGTGTTCAGAGGAGGCTTCCCTGAAGAAGAAACTCTGGCAGAGACCAGAAGGAAGTAAGGGAGGGAGTCAGATAGACATCTGTGGGAAACCTGTTCCAGGAACAGGGGAAAGCAGATGGAAAAGCCCTAACTATATGATATGGTTTGGCTGTGTCCCTACCCAAATCTCATCTTGAATTATGGCTCCTATAATTCCCAAATGTCATGGGAGGGAACCATTGAGAGGTAATTGAATCACGGGGGCAGGTCTTTCCTACACTGTTCTTGTGAAAGTGAATAAGTCTTACAAGATTTGATAGTTTTATAAAGGGGAGTTACCCTGTACACACTCTCTTTGCCTATAACTTGTAAGATGTGACTTTGCTCCTCCTTCACCTTCTGCCATGATTGTGAGGCCCTCACAGCCATGTAGAACTGTGAGTCAGTTAAATCACCTTTCTTTATAAATTACCCAGGCTCGGGTATGTCTTTATTAGCAGTGTGAGAATGGACTAATACACCATAAATTGGCTGAAGTGCTCAAGTATTAGCTAAGAGACCTTTGTAGTAGGAAAAAGTGAATGAGATATACACTGGTGAAAGCTGAATTCAAGAGGTATAAGGGGTTAGTCATTTATTCCTTGGAAGCTATCATTAGTTTGAGGTTTGCTCTGAATGAGATAGAAAGTCATAGGAAGATTCTGACAATAGAATGGCCTAATCTCATCTAAGTTTGAAAAGAAACGTGGGCTGCTGTTTTCAGAATACAGCACTCAAGGGTAGGAGCAGATATTATTTAAAAAGCAATTGCAATAATCCATGCATAGACACTGGTTGCTTGGACCACGGGGAAAGTGGTGAGGGCAATGAGGAGTGGGTACTAAACCAAATTTGTTAATATAAACCAGATTTGTTAATATGGAATAAGCAGCTAGATATAAACTGTCATTTGCTGAGATAGGGAGGTATACAGGAGTGGCAGGATTGAGAGGCAACTGGTAATCAGGAATTCACTTTTAGGCATTGAGAGGTCAAAGTAAATATGTTCAATTCTGCCTCTTGTTTTACTAGCCTTCAAGAGAGGGATTCGGCTGTCTCCAGAGTTCTATGAAAACCATGACACACAGTGGTGACACCAATCGATCCTGTTAGGATGCTGAGTGGTGGGTAGGATCAGAGCTGTGTCACATAGCTACAACTGAAAATATTGGAATCAGCCCCATCCCCTGACTCTGCATGGGATGGAGCTGGTGCTCCGCAGACCAGTGAGGCTAAGATGATAGAGCAGGGATGGATGTTAAGTTTTCGGCAATTGAGAATGTTGTTGGGCCCCAGCCTCTGATCACTCCAGGGAGGAGATCATGTTCCCCCTTGTCGTGCACTTTAAGAGCTCTCAGTCTGAGTGCCAAACTCCATTAGTTTAATATCCAGTCTTCTTAGATCACTATGCACTTCTCAGAATGGGTTTCTCCTCATAACACTATTCAAGGCCTGGGTTGTGTTTATTTTAGGTTATTTTCTATCATTATCTTTAAGATGCCTTCTAGACATCCAGGTTAAGCTGTTGAGTAGGTAGTGAGTATATGAGTCTGGAGTTAGGGGAAAGTTTGAAAATCGATATATATCTGGAAAATATGTCATTTATGTCATTTTAATAGACATAAGTCCATAAAATAGTGAGGAAATGGTTGACAACAATTGTTAGAAATATTTAAAGTGCCTCCCGAGGGTAATCTGAGAGGTTAATAAAGTATCCAATGTGATGTAATTATAAGGCAAATGGTTTGGTTATTGTAACTCCTTAAATATAATGGAATTACATTTTAACTTCAGATATGATTTTCTAGTATTTTGCATGTGATAAGTCATAGACATAAGTGATTCAAACATCTTGACTATGTTTGACACTTTAAAGCTAATTACTAGCAAGGATCTAAAAAAATCTTTTCCAGAGTTAATAGTTTCGAGAAAAAGAATAAAAGCAAGGTCATGTTGGAAATTTTGTAGAAATGAAATATTGATTTCCTTGCAAGTTTTCCAAGTAAACAGATTTAGAAATAACCCCAAATTAAAATGTTCTCTCTTACCAGGGTAGAGGGTGCAGTCCATAAATGACAGATCATCAATCGCAATATCTCCAGTGAAGCCATCTCCCACTGAAGCCTCCACCAATATCTAAAAAAATAAAATAAAAAATAAAAATAAGAAATGTGTTTATGTGGTAAAGGAAATTAAGTTATGGAATGGATGAAGAGGAATTTAAAATGTACCCAAATATAACCTTCTGTGCCATTAAAAAATTACTTTGCAGTAGTCTCCAGAAGTGGTAATCTTGCCTTGAATACTCCTAGTAACAGAAACCTCCATACTTCATTGAGCCTATTAGACCCATAGAGCTCACTGCATTTCTGATAAGTTTCCATTTTTGAAATTTCAGTATATTAGATTGATATCCACTGCCCTATAACTTTCAGCCATTAGTTCTAGATTTGTGTTGTTCCCTTCTGGTCCTTTAAGTATTTGAAGGCAAATAATTGTTCCCTCATCCTCCTTGGTCATCTGTTTCCCAAATTAAACCTCCTCATCCTCCTAGACTTTCTACCAGAGTTACTTGCTAGGATATACAGTTTTAAGGGCTTTAAAATGTTTCTCACATGACACTGATTCTGTAACACTTTATGAAATTGGCTAATCGTGATTAGATCTCCTTCAGGGCCACATTAATCACAGTGAACTCAGATGACATTTGTGCTGCTGCAGGAGCTGCAGTTCCACCAAAACTTAGTAAAATATGAAATACCACATATAGATGAACCACTGTAGTATACGGTAGATTGTGATTAGGGTTGAGATTTACTGTAAAAGAATTGATCATGATGAATTATTTTAATACTTATGCAAATGTGTTGCATGCTTACTAGGAATCCCAGCATAATTTAATAATAAAGAACTTCTAGCAAACTCAAACTTAGAAAATACATTATGTTTTCCCATTATTATATGAACATATGTTTTCATTTCATTTTCCTCACAAATGTTATATGTGGGAGTTGAAGTTTTACTTTTCAAGCTCTATCCTTCATTTGAAGTTACCACAAACATTATTTTTTGACATTCTCCTTATGAAAGAAAGTTTTAAAAGGTCAAATTGCTGACCTCAAACCTCTTAACACTTTTCTCCAACTTTCTACCCTTTCTTGAGGTCCACCAGGATTTTCTCCCTGATTTGTCACTCAGGAAATTAATTAATTTGGGAAATGTTTCTGCATAGAACTAGTGGGCAAATATAGTCCCCCTGACATTGTTTGAACAACATTTAATGGTGTTGTACAGGAAGTGTCCTGCTGTTTTACAATGAGTCTCTCCAAACATAAAAATGCATCCTTTTTCCCACCACCATCAAGAGTGAAAGGCATTGTAGGCAGAGAAAACAAAAATGTATAAAGAATGTTTAGTCCAAACTCATACAATTATTTTCAATAAACCTAAACTAGCAGACAGAATTTGAAAGAACATACTACAGAAAAACGTACTCTGTTTTATTTTTTAAAATAGAGTTGGGTGAACAATTGGGGAAAAGGCACAAATATAAATTAATCACCAATTAATGTCCTGTACCCATACATGTAAATCCCACTGCAATAAAACACAGAACATGCTAACAAATTGCTTAGAAGAAACAGCAAAAGAAAGAAGAAAGTAGGGTAAATAAAAATAAATACTATTGACTTGGCCTCACTCCTCATGATTATCATTATCTTATTAATGAGAAGGAATAGAAAATTGATATTAACATCCCACTTCACAGAGAGTGAGGCTGTTGTACATATAAGTAGCTGTAAACCAGTTTTAGGGATATATACACATTCATAGCTCCATTCTGGTGTTTGGAGTCAATTGTTCCAAGACTTTTTATTGTCTTTATATAGTCACAAATTAAAGAATTGGCTATTTATGAAAATTTAAGACAAAATTCTGTAACCCAGAGAGGGCCATAACAGGTTACAGAATGTGATTTGCTCAAGGCATTTTTCCTTTGGAGTTTACTTCATGTTGCATGAGAAGTATTTTAATATTGTTTCTATCTGCATTCAAGGCCAATGGGAAGACAGAAACAATCCAAGACAGAAGACGGTTGGGTTTGCTCTAATACATAATTTAATCATAATTTTTACCAAAATATCTTCAATTTGCTAACCTCTAAATGTTAGCATTCTTGAGAATTAATGAACAATACTTACAATTTGAGAAACTAAAATTGTCCATTTGTATGATAGTCTCAATCTCTTTTGAATATTTAAGAAAAGCATTTTTAAAAGAGTTTTTGATAATAATCACACTTCAGGAACAAAGTTATGACTGTTAAGGTTTAACCCTACTTTAACCCTATATTTTAGTCTTGCAAAAAAGCTTGGTAAATTATTCTAAAATACTAGTCCTAAGAAAATGACCACAAAAAGAATAAACCCAAATGCCTCTATTATGAAAACGTCACTTTCATTTATGGTGTTTTTCCCTGAGAACGAATAGAAGATTATCAAAACACAAGTATTATACACTGTATATAAGATAGTATTGATTCTGGAATTTTAGGGAAGTCGAATTTTACTCCTAAGTCCCATTGCTACCTTACGGAGTGCCTCAAAGGGCAACTGAAAATCCAGTTTAGTTTAAATGACCTGCCTTATCTGTACAGGTCAATTCTACTTATATTAGAACTATCATCGTCTTGGAAATGTTATGAAGTAAACCAGCTCATCCAAGCTGTTCTTTGCATGGGCTGCCACCTGCTCCACATAAAGACAGACTGGCCTTGGTAACCACGTTGGAACTTTGAGGCTTAAACATTAATGAGGCTCTGGCAACTTTCCTGAACTCATCCTTCTATGTATTTAGGAAACTGAATGACTGACCAAAATTTTAAATGATATAAAAACGATTGTCCTCACATACAAACACATGTTTTAGCCTCCGTTAACTCATAAGAGAAATGGAATTAATTCAACCTGCTGCTTACTTTCTCTTTAGCCATCATGTATTTGTAAAATATTACACAATTCCAATATAACATATCAGTTTTTAATATAATGTATCCTCAGACACATTATATTAAAAATTGGTATGTTTTATAACTATAATGTATTTTCAGATATATTATAAATTTATAAACTTTAAATAAGAATTTCTGTCTCAAACATAATGTATTTTATATGAAGATACATTATATCTGAGGCAGAAATTTTAGTTTAAAATTTATAAAAAGCATATATTCTATGTGGAGCAACTGGGACTCCAATGCATTCCTGATGAGAATCCTAAATGGCACAGCCATATTAATACAACTAATTTGGCAGGTTCTTATAAAATTAAACATACACTTTTATATGACATGGCAATGCACGTGTAGGTATTTGTTTATTCAAGACAAATGAAGATGTGTCTAAACAAGAATCCATTAACAAGGTTTATACAGGCTTTCTTAATAATCTCCAAAAGCTCAAATCAACCGAAATATCTCCCAACTGGTAAGCAGATAAGCAAATTGCAGTATATTCATACAATAGAATACCACTCAGCACCAAAAAGGAACAATGATGTATGCAACAAAAGCTGTGAACCTCAAAAGCATTAAAGTGAAAGAAGCCAGACTCAAAAGCCTGTATCATTTATCAGCTCCTTTTATGCCATTTTAGAAAAGTCAGAATTATTGGTGTATTAGAATACTGTCATGCTGCTATAAAGAACTGCCTAAGACTGGGTAATGTGCAAAGAAAAGAGGCTTAATTGACTCACAGTTCCGTAGGGCTGGGGAGGCCTCAAGAAACTTACAATTGTGGCAGAAGGGGAAGATAACATGTCCTTCTTCACATGGTGACAGGAGAGAGAATGAGACCCGAGCAAAGGGTGAAACCCCTTATAAAACCATCAGATTTTGTGAGAACAGTATGGGGGAAACCACCCCCATATATCCACCTGGTCCCACCCTTGACCCATGGTGAGTATTACAATTCAAGGTGAGATTTGGGTGGGGACACAGAACCAAACCATATCAATTGGGAAAGAAATCAGATTTGTGTTGTCAGGAGCTGGGGGTGTAAAAGGAGGAGATTGACTATATCAAGAAATGGAAGATTTGGGGGAATGGTGGAGATATGCTCTATTTTGGTTGTAGTGGTTGCTTACACAACTGTATACAGTTGGCTCTTAAACAACATGAATTTGAACTGCCTTGGTCCACTTATGTGTGGCTTATTTTAAATCAAACACAATAAAAAATACTTGTGGCTGTGAAAGATACAGAGCGCCAACACTTTGTTTCCAGTGTAGGACTTGAATATATGCTGATTTAGTTACATGGCGGCAGTCCTGGAGCTGATCCTCTGAATCCCAAAAGACAACTGTACATTTGTTGAAATTCATAGAACTGCTCACCTAAACAGGATAAAATCGACATATAAATTATACCTCAATAAACAAATACAAAGCATTTATTCTATACTTATTGCCAAAAGTCATCAATGTGTCTATTACTTTCATGTCTTTTTCTCAATTGCTAATTTAATGTGTGGCATTTTATAACCAGCATATAGTAATCTCAAGAATCTCAATCTATTCTTCAATTCAGCTATGAACAATTTTCTGTTGCTATCCACTTATAATTTCCTAGAGGACAAATACTTACGCTCTCTCTTATACTTCTTAATGATACCCACTTATTTTTCATTGCATTTTCCAATAATCAAAAATGCACAAACAGAATGAAAGGCATTACATGAAGCTCTCTGTTAGCCCATTTTAACACCTAAGGTGTTAAGTAAATTCTTATAAACACATTCAGAGTACGATCTAATATTTAACCACATAACCTACAATTCTTGGGAGCTTTTAGAAAATCAGCTTAGAATTCCAAACTTTTTAGGCCAATACTGGGGGAACTATTTGCTGGATACAATATAAAAGGGTTTTAAAATCATCTTTGCAATTGTTTACACAACCCTGAAACCAATCTCTATGAAATAAAACTCAGATTTGGCCTGACAAATTTTATGATTCTAACTCTGTGGCTGACTCTATCACATACACAAAACTGCAGAATAATTGGAGTTTTTCAACTACTATAGTAGACATATGAAAACCATTTATCATGAAACAAGGGTCATAAGTGCCATATTAAAACTGTGTGAGAAACTAGGCAAAGGAATGGGTAATAATAACATTGTTGTAATAGTAGAGACAAAATAAAATGCTGGGATATATAAGTAGTCAAGAACTATAAGATGATTACTTACAAAAAAATATGATGTCTACCAAATCTCTTTTCTTATTTTGGGAAACAAAATCATAACAAAATTTATGTTGATCTTTTGGCATTATATTGTATTTCTTCTTAGCTAATGTCTGGCTTATAGCTTGCTGAGAACTTTTGATTAAAAAAAGAAAAATGAGTGCCTACTTAGGCATTGTGCCAAGTGATTCCACAGTTAACAGGAAGGAATAAATTCATCCCCATCCTTGACTATCTCACCATTTACGATAGAGAAGACTAAATGGTGGCCCTTGGGCTGGACCCAGTCCATAACAGTTTAGTTTAACTCCATGAGTGCTCTTGAGTCAGATTGGTTGCCAATATTTTAAAAGTAGGATATCTCACAAGAAGACATTGCTCCTCAGCTGCTGCAGACACTAGTCCTCCCTATTATGCACCCACACCAAGGTTGTCAGCTGCCATTCATTATTTTAAACTTCACCTACTTTATTAGTTCGTTTTCACATTGCTGTAAAGAACTATGTGAGACTGGGTAATCTATAAAGAAAAGAGGTTTCATTGAATCACAGTTCCACAGCCTGTACAGGAAGCATGGCTTGGGAGTCCTTAGGAAACTTACAATCATGGCAGAAGGCAAAGGGAAGCCAGCATTTCCTACATGGCTGGAGTAGGAGGAAGAGAATGAAGGGAAAAGGGGGAAAGTGCGACACACTTTTAAACAACCAGATCTCATGAGAACTCCCTCATTATCATGAAAACAGCAAGGGGGAATCCACCCCTATGATCCAATCACTTTCACCAGTCCTGCCCCGAACACTGGGGATTACAAATCAACAAGAGATTTAAGTGGGGGACATACAGTCAAACCATATCACCTACTTCTTTCAATTCATGTCCCATGTCTGGTTCCCATAGTTATTTGGATTTGCCATTCCTTGCACAGTTCAAATCAGAAAGCATGAAGGGCCTGAGATTTTACCCTACTTGGAAGCTAATGAGTAAATTTGCCACTATTTCATATATATACACTGATATAAGACACTAGATCCCTGATACAGAAAGACAGGAAAAAGCAACAGCCAGAGAAGTACCTTCCATTCTCACAGGGCAATATGAGGAGGCAGGGATGTTTACCTGCATGTGAGACAGTCACACCATAGGAGAGGAATACAACATGAGGAGACTCTAGCTGGAATAGGCTGCTGGCATGTCTGCCCAGTCTCCCCTCCAGAGAAAGAGAGGTGGCAAGAAGAGCTTATTTTTACTCTGGAATGTAAGCAAATGTCTCAAGGTAAAGACCATTTAAATACGCCCTTTGCTCAAAGGCTGAACTGTGCCAAACAGGAGAAATCTGTGGAGAATTATCTCCAAACAGGGCACTTGGATGGTGCTACATGGTTGAAATATTTCATTTGTGGAAGCATTACGATCCCTTAATTCTTTTCTAATGTATCTGCACACTGGAATGGTTAAATCAACTCAGCTTCCCCTCCCCTTATAAAATGTCTCATTTCATACTCTTCTGAAGGAAAGAGTCTCATTTGTTAGAGTCTTGCAGATTCAACTACCCACCTGCTGCTTGCCCACAAAGCCTTTTCCCATCAAGGCCTCTGCTGCGTTGAGGGCAGAGAGTAAATAATAATAATAATATTAAAAGAGAAATAAAAAAAGATTTAAGAAATTGGGCCATTCAAAACCTCAGACATGATTTTTTACTTACAGAGAATTCTTCCTGCTAATCTTGTTGAGTGAAAGAGAATACACACATTGAGAGAGAGAGAGAGGTAGAGAGAGGTTGGATGTGGGGAGCTGATCATTACTTTGGAATCTAAACAAATGTCTTACACATATCATCACACACATCATCTCTAAGTACTCAAGTCATATGAGATTAATTTGCTTTTTGCGGTTTTTAAAGGATTCACAAACCACAAAGTTCATTTCAGTTCCATTTTCCTCTGTGTGTTTTTAGATGCGCAAAAAAAGGGCCCAAATTGGGGCACATTTGTGTTTTTGCCTCTAATATATAACAATGCCTTCCTGAAACCTGTCTAAGTAAATTTTAAAAAGAATCAGTGTTGATCATCTTGAAATTAGTTTGCTACTTGAAACTCTGCACACTCACATGCTATTTTAAAATACCCTCTGAGAACCCATATACCCTGTAACCCACTTCACATCTCATATATTATGTGAATGAGGACAAATTATTCTCAGTTTTTCCAAATTGTAAAAATTATATGGAACCTATTTTACTAAAGGTTACAATGAATGATTTAATTGAAAAAAGTCTGGTTGATATTTTAGAAAAAAGTGAAGAAGGTTCAGAGCTATTGATTAAAATTTTCATTAAATTGTGTTTTTATTATCTAAAAATGACATCATAAGGTATAAGATTTTAACAGAATACAATGCACTACTGTCCGATCAATAGGCTCACACATGCCAAAATTAAATTCTTATTTAGGAAGCATAGTTTTAAAATTCTTAAATGTCATTTTTTTCCCATCAGACTAATTTTATCTTCCATACCATTAAAGGTAATATTTAAGGAAAAGAGTTGAACTCTAATTTATTATTTTAATATACAAGTCTTTCTACAAAAAATCATCACATGCCTTTCATTCTCTTTGTAAAAGGAGACACCAAATCCCAAATTTCCCCCATTTTTATGTTTCTATGTAGCAACTTAACACTGATGTAGACCTAAAGTAGAAATAAAAAAAAGATAGATTTAAACTCTACTTAAACCTTAACTAACCCATATTTGTCTTTTGTTCTAGCTCAATGTCCCACATACCCACTCATTAGTTATTGTGAATTAAAAATTGTATCTGAAGTTCCAGGTTAGATGTTACTTTCTCAGAGAAGCCTTCCTTGACCACTCAAGCTAAGGCTATTTTCTTTTTCTTTTTACAAACTTCTTATTGTTTATAATCACATAAGTATTTGTGCATTTAATGTTCGTCTTCTCTATGAGACTTTAAGGACAACCTCCAGGAGGGACACTGAAGGACACAAGCGCTGCAAACACAGCATCCAGCACAGTAACTAGCACATTATAAGCTCTTAATGTATTTTAAGAAAAAAAGAAACTTCCCCTTTCAACTAAAACTGTTGGTGTTACACTTGGTGCCATGCCATATCCCATCTGTTTTACATGACATACAATTATCAAAAAAAAAATGTGCCAAAGATACTGATTACGCTAATATTTCACACTACTATCTAAACTGCTGACAAATCCTGCATCCTTTTACTTTGAAACCGTGTCTTTCTCTTCCTTACATGGCCTAGTTACTGGATTCCAATTCGATTTCTACCTACATTTATATAGTTTTGCCATGACTGTCCTCCTTTTTCCATTCCCCAACTTATGCCTGCATTTCCAAGTCCTTTCCTTCAATCTTCGGTTATTTATCAAGCATCACTTTCTATCTGGAGTAATATCAATTTCATTTGTTAGATGAATTAAAAGAAATATATATACACACATACACACACGTATGTGTGTATGCATATATATATGTGTATGTGCACAGAGACATATACACACATATGTGTGTATATGTTTTAATTTATATTATATATCATATAAATATATTTAAAATAAATATATAACATATAATTTATATTATAAAATATATAATATAAATTAAAACATATACACATATATGATATACACGTATATCATATATGTTATACATCTGTATAATAGCTATTAGTTGTGGCCAGTCTTACAACATAGTTTTTAAAATCTATCATTTTAATACTAAATGGGTCCATAGAGAACATTTAGAATCTAAAATTCTTAGTTTAGATCTGAATAAATGAGACCCACAAAATTTAAATAACTCATCCATAGGCCCATAGAAAGACCATTGGTTAAATGATGTCCAAACAGTCAAAGAGTCTAATTCTTGACTGGTTTAAAAAGTCCAAATGCTTCAAATTTTTACTTTCACTTTCTCTTTTACAAGGCTTCTTGCTTTTTTTACTGATCACATAGTCACTAATAGGTGTCAAATGACAGAGGAAGCTATACAAATAATACAAAACCAATTTAAACAGTTATTTATATTTAAACAACTATTAATTCTTACTATAAAATTGTAACATCTACCAAGTGGTTAGCACTATACTAATAATATAACATTTTCTACATGTGTCACATTTTATTTTTTTTCATGGCACCTTAATATTCATTATGTAACTGACTTTGGACCCTTACAAGAGGAACAAGTTCTGTAATAATAAATGTTTTTCCAAAATAAACTTTTTTCAATTTAGATTTTAAAATCTCATTTTAGTGAAAATAATACCTGCTTTTGAAACTGTTAGATTAAATTAAATTTGGCCTAAAGCTTCCTCCATAGTTATTATGTAGTACTTTGAATCCCTACATAGCAAACAGCAACCTTAGTATGTAAACAACCAGCAATCTAAGCGTATACTCTTGTAACCGAGTGTCTGCCAATCACAGCAGCCAAAGTTCAGCACAAATGATTAAACCATGTTCATATAAAGCAAAGGCCTTAGCACACCATGCTCAAATAAGGCAAATGCTGAGCTCTAACCAATCAAGCTGTTTCTGTATGTCACTTACTTTTTCTGTCTACAAATACTGCCTGCCCATGTTACTGGGTGGAGCTCTCTGAACTTCTCCTGGTTCTGAGTGCTGCCCAATTCATGAATCTTTCCTTGCTCAATTAAATTATGTTAAATTTAACGTGGGTAAAGTTTTTATTTTAACAAAATTAATGCTGTTAATAACATTTTCTTCTTTAAAAGTTATAGTATTTCATTTGAAATGTAACTTTTAAGTTTTTATTGTCAAGTTCCTGTCCACTTTGTAATTGCTCTTCAAATCTGACTTCCTTGAAAATAAAAATATAATGTTAATGTTATCTTTTTTATTATTTACATGTGGAAATGCTTTGGTGTCACTTAAGCCTCTGATTCCCAAAATGGTATTTGAGGGTATGTTGAACATTAACTGTGACACGATGTGCACATTATAATGTAGTTTGGGGGTGGGGGAATTTAGTTCATCAAAATCTATAATTTCACATAAATTTCTCCTTACAATAAGGCTAATATATATAAAACAGACCTTACAAGACCAAAGAATCATAAGAACACAGGAATAGTCATAAGTGTTGCAAACTCTTTAACATAGAAACTAAACATCACTCCTTAACTGCTTGAAAAAAATAGATAATTTTAATTCTAGAAATCTAGAGTAAAATCTCTTTGGTGGTTTATACCTTCGGAAGCCCTTGCAACCCAAGTTATCCTTGAATATTTAACAGCTATTTCATTACTTATGTGATTTCTTAATGTGATGAATGTTAAGAGAATATTTTTAATGGAGTAATTTAATTTTTGAACATGTTGAGGGTCATTAATTTCTTAAGGCTTTTTGTTTTTGTATTTCTTTTTCAGTTTGTGAAGATGTGGCAGTAGTACAACCAACAAGCCCTTTGGCTTTTCTATTTAAAAAAATTCCATTTGCAAGAACTTTCTAGATCTTCAGTTCATGAGATTCTAGGCACTATGTAGACTAGCTGTGCAAATCAACTATTTTTGATTATATATTTGGTCAAAGTTTTGCTAAACATCTTTCATCATAATTTCACTAAACCAGGTGGCAGCCTTTCTCATTATACACATTTGTATAATGGGATTTTTGATGGCAGTAAGTCACACAACTAAAGAAAAAAGAAACACACTGTTGTATAGAGCCACATATTCATATTAAGCTCAGTGATAGAGAGCATCCCTTTATATCAAACTGATGAAATTGTCCATTAATGCTTTTCCCAAACTGATCAAGCATCATATTTTTGTACATATAGAAATAAAAATTAAGTATTCAATTCTGACAAATTAGTATACTACTTTCCCTGAAAACTGGGAATTACTTATCAAAACCATTATCATTGCATTATCTGGCAGCTCAGCAGGATGGTCTTTTATCTCAGTTATGCCTGGGGTAAATATTCAAGCAATCACCTCAGCTTCATCTGTCACAAGATAAGCCTGAGTTCTATTTTTTGTTCTTGTACTCTGATGTCCAGCCACTGCCCCAGGCTCCTATTTAAGAGGATGAGTTTGTCTCAAGCAGTGCCTCAAATCAGAAATCCCTTTAAAGCATTAGGTCAGAAATTCCAGATCAAATTACATCCAGGCTTTTCCCACTTCATGCCCAGGCATCTTACAGCAGAAGAAAATAAGCACTAGCGCCTCATGCCAGCCTCTTATGGTGTCTCCCCCTCTGGGTATATTCAGCTTGTGTCTGGTCTTCAGTGACCTGGACAGTATCCCCATAAAGTAACCATAAAACAAAATGCCAGTTACTTAATACAAAATGAAAATATAACTCTACATGTGTCTGAATATTTATGCTAGCTGTTTATCAAAATATGGTTATCAGGAAAGGAAATCTACTTGAACAAAATGAAGGATAGAAGTGTTTGCTAAGCAGATAAAGTAGAGGGAGAGAGGTCTGGAATATTCTATTGAGATAGTATCAGCAAACTAATATAGTCAGTTGTCTACCAACTAGAAAGGGATACTGTATTGACACCACAGAACTAAAAGCACAGATATAATCTTCACCATTAACAAAAGCTCTTATTAACTGTTTGACACATCATCATTTTATATAATTCAGCTACCTTCCACTGACTGCATTTAAGTTAGCATCTTTGTAATGAAATTTAAAGAGAGAATATAGGGTCCTTGATGCTATTTAGGAGATAAGCTAGAATGAATTGTCACATTTACAACTCATCTCAAGAAATTTTTAAAATATATTGTGACATTCAATAGCATGGCACTTACTTTACACATCACTTAATCTAATGTTTCCCCAATTTGTCTTTCTTACCATCAGAATCACTAACAGCTTTTGCTAAAAATACAGATTCCTAGGATTCTCCTCTGGAGCTTTTGATATTGGTGTTTGTAGGGAATCTACATTTTTGTATAAGACTTTAGGTTTTTCTGATAATTAGGAAAATTTAAGAGCTACTAATCTAATCTAAGTTCTGTGTTAAAAAGGACAAGTGGATTCCCAGGGATATCAAGTCCTCTGCCTGATAACTGAGATGTTTTATACTTTTTCACACACATGCAAATAAAAGTCCTAGGAATATAAATTACTTGACCTGATAACTGAGATAAGAATGAATTATCAGTTCCTCTTAAATCAAATTTCTATTCAACCATGCAATGTGGGGAGAATACAATATGCATACATTTATTTATTTTATTGCTCAAAAGAAAATTTTTGCTATGTTTTCCCTAGTCTATTGAGGATTCAGTTTGTACCTTGTAGTCTCCTATAAAACCAGCTAAAGCCTACACAAAAAAATCATTTGTAATTTAGATGAGCTCTCTCTTTATTTCTACTTCCTAAGAATCTATTCTGCTTTCTCCAGTTCCTCACATTACCTAGATTATAGTTAAAAATAATGTTGCATCTCATTGTGAACTCTCAGTGTATAAGCTCATGTGGAATCTAGGACTTCTTCCATGACAACATTTCAACACTGAAACAAAATTAATTCTAGTGCAGTCTGAAAGCCACTCAATACACAATTTATTTGTACCTGCTTTTCATCCCTTGGATTCTAAGAGGTATGCTCCAGCAATGATGCAAGCTCACGTACAGAGTTCATGAGTTACTGTAATGTAATTTAACACCATCTAAGATACTATTGTGACTTCTCCTCTCTTGATGGTCTTAGTTCACTGGCCACCTACGGGAGGTGCAGAGAAGCAACCACCTGACAAGGACATCCGTATTTGCTCTTAATTTATACCCAAGGCTGGGATGTTTCATATGATAAAAAGACCAAATACAGAATTAGTCTATATTTGGTCTGGCAATTGATCTCTGCAATAATCAAACCTCAAAGACAATCAAACCTGAAATCTAAGCTACATATTAAATAGCTTGGTTTTTAGGTTGCACGTTGCACGTTGCTGTGTATGCTGGCTTCATAGAAAATGCAAGTAGCAATGGCCATTTTTTAATAGTCATTAGCCTTGAAGCTCTCCTAGTTTTGAATCACATAGAAATAGAAATCAAATCTCACTAGATTTTTTTTTTTTGAAACAGGGTCTGGCTTCATTGCCCAGGCTGAAGAGCAGGGCATGATCTTGGCTCACACCTCTGCCTCTCGGACTCAAGCCATCCTCCCACCTCAGCCTTGGAGTAGCTGGGACCACAGGCATGTGCCACCATATCCTGCTAATATTTTTATTTTTGTACAAATGGGGTTTGTCATATTTCCCAGGCAGGCCTCAAACTCCAAGACTCAAGCAATCCACCTGCCTTGAATTCCCAAAGTACTGGGTTTACAGGTGACAGCCACTACGCCCAGCAGCTAAACTTCTAAAAATCAATTTTACATAAAATTATCTAAGCGTGCAAGGAAAGATAAGAAGCCTAAGGAACCAGTGAGTTGAAGAATAAATGCAGTTTAAATCATACATGTAAACAACATGATGTGATGTGGTAGGAATCCTCTAACATGCTTTAAAGCATGAGTAAAAGGTCTTTTCTTAGAAAACTGAATCTTAGTTTAGGATATCTTTAGATAAGAGTATGAAAAGTCATATCATATTGATAAGTAAAGTGCTTCCTTTGGCTAATTTTAAGGATAGGACATTTACTTTCATATAATTCATAGGAATCTTAGACTTAAAAATAAAATTTCCCTTCTCAAATCCTTACTTTCATACTTTTTTTTGCATTTCTTTCACTTTTGTGTTAATGGCCTATGTCTCAACATATTCTATTAAGCCTTCTGGAAACACATACTTTGTTTCCAGCCTCTTCAGAGAACCATCACTCCACTTCCTAGGCTTCTGAAGAAGCAGACCCAAGCTTATGGTTATTACATATTTCTAAATCTAGGTGACCAAGAAAAATTGATACTTTTCCCATCATACCTTTAAGTTAATAATCAGGTGTATGCTGAGAGGTAAAGACCCAAGAGTGTTGGTTGTCTAATTGTGCAGCTGTATAAACAAATCTTAATGCTTGAAAATATTCAAAGGTTATTCTCACATTGATTGTTGGTAACTATGTGTAACAACATGAAAAGAAAAAAAATCAAAGAATTACGTCTGAGGATAATACACAATCTCTAAGGGTAAGAAGAGCAACAAAAATTCTGCTTCAATTACTACTGAAATAATATATTTATCCTGTAAAATCTATGGTGGCTGGTTGTAAAAATTAGGCATTAGCAAACTGATAAAGACTTTTTAATGAAAACATTATGAAACATAGTTTTTAAAAAGTTAAATACACCCACACCAGTTTTTCACATTCTTTGGGCTGCTTTAATGCTGCCATTAAATAATTTATTTAGTTGTGACATAGATCCTATGTTCCATGGAGTCTACCATTCATAAAGATGCAATGTAAGGTAACAAAAATATAAATTGTGTGTGGGGGGGGGAGAAGTCAAGAGTATTTTTATGTGACAGAAGTTAAGTTGTTATCAGTGTAAAATAGTCTGTTACAAATACAGGACTCTGTATGTTAGTTTCACTAACCAGAAAGAAATAAATTACAGCAGATACACACACACACACACAAAAAGGGAAAAGAAACAAAGCTTAGCACCACAGAAAACCACCAAACTAGAGAGATAAAGAATAAGAAAGGAAGAAGTGAACAAGTAATCTAAAAAACAACTAATGAAATGGTAGAAGGAAGTCCTAATTTATCAGTAATAAACTTGAATAGAAGTGGATTAAACTCTAATTAAAAGATATAAAGTGGATAAATGGATTCAGATAGCAAAACCCACCTATATGCTGCCTACATGATACTTACCTCACTATTAAAGACAAATAGACTGAAAGTGAAGAGATGGAAAAATATATTTTATGCAAACAAATGAAAAGCAAGCAGGAGTAGCCACAGTCATGTCATATTTTAAAAAGCTTTAAATAAAAAAACTATATAAAAAAGAATGTCACTGTATAATGAAATGATAAAAGGCCCAATTCAATAAGAGGACATAACATATATATCACTTAGGTGTAACTATATATGTACCCAACACCAGAACAACCAGATATATAAAGCAAATATTAGATTTAAAGGTAGAGATAGGCTGCAATACAATATTAGTAGGAAATTTCAACACTCCACTTTAAAAATGGACAGATTATATGAAGAGAAAATCAACCAAAAAATGACAGACTCAAACTATACCATAGACCAAATGGACCTAGCAGGTAAAGAAGATCTCACCTGATATGGTTTGGCTGTATATCCCCACCCAAATCTCATCTTGATTATAGCTCCCATAATTCATACATGTTGTGGGAGGGAATCAGTGGGAGATAATTGAATCATGGGGGCAGTTTCCCCCATAGTGTTCTTGTGGTAGTGAATACGTCTAACACGATCTGATGGTTTTATAAGGGGGAACCCTTTCACTTGGTTCTCAATTCTATTTTGTTTGCTACCATGTAAGATGTGCCTTTCGCCTTCCATCATGATTGGGAGACCTCCCCAGCCACGTGGAACTATGAGTCCACTAAACCTCTTTTTCTCTGTAAATTACCCAGTCTCGGGTATGTCTTTATCAGCAGTATGAAAACAGACAAATACATCATCCAACAGCTGCAGAATACAAATTATTCTCAACTGTACACCAAACATTCTCTAGGACCAATCATACATTATGACACATAATAAGTCTTAATAAACTTAAGAAGACAGATATCATATGAAGTATCTTTTCTGATTACAGTGATATAAAGCCAGAAATCAACAACAGGAAAGCCCTTGGAAATTTTATAAAAACATGGAAATTAAATAGCATGCACCCAAGAAATCAATAGGTCTCATTAAGACATTAATAGGAAAATTTCAAAAGTCACTGAGACAAGTAAGAATGAAAATCCAACATACCCAAACCTATGGAACGTAGCAAAAGCAGTTCTAAGAGGGAAATTTATAGCAATAAAAGCCTACACCAAAAAAGAAGAAAGATTTTCAAATCACAAAGGAAAATTATACACTTCAAGTAACTAGAACATCAAAAACAAACTAAACCCAAAATTGGTAGAAGGAAGGAAATAATAAAGCTCACCGCAGATATAAATGAAACAGACACTAAAAAATATTTCAAAAGATAAATAAGACAAAGTGTAAAGGTAAAACTGACAAACTTTTAGCTAAACTAAGACAAAAAGAGAGAAAATTCAAATAAATAAAAGATGAAAAAGGAGACATTACAACTGATACACCACAGAAATATAAGGGATTGTAAGACATTACTCATAACTATATGCCAACAAATTTGATAACGTAGAATAAAATGAATAAATTTCTGCACACATACAACTACCAAGATTAAATTGTGAGGAAATATAACATCTGAACACATCAATAATGATATAAAACATCTTCCATCAAAACAACAACAACAACAACCAACACCCAGGACCTGATGTCTTCACTGCTGAATTCTACCAAACAGTTAAAGAATAACTACCAATTCTCCACAAACTTTTCCACAAAAGTAACGAGGAAGGAATACTTCCATACTCATCTTATGAGGCTCGCAATATCCTGATTCTAAAACCAGACAAACACATGCACAAAATGAAAATATCAGGCCAATATTCCTGAAGAACATAGATACAAAAATTCTCAACAAGATACAAGTGAACTGACTTCGACAGCACACTAAAAAGAGTATTCACTATAATCAAGTGGGATTCATCCCAGGGATGAAAGGATGGCTTAACATGCACAAATCAGTAAATATGATACACCACCACAATAGAAAGAAAAACAAAAACCATGTGATCATTTCAACAGATGCAAAAAGAACACTTGACAAAAGTCAACATTCCTTTATGATAAAAACTGTCAAGAAAGTAGGTATAGGAGTGTACCTCAACGCAGTAAAGGCCATATGTGACAAACCCACAGCTAACATCTTATTTATGGTGAATAGTTAAATGCTTTTCCTCTATGATATGGAGGAAGACAAGGATGTCAACTTCTACCACTTCTATTTAGCATAGTACTGGAGGTCAGAGCCAGAGCAATTCGACAAAAGAAATAAATAAGAGGGATCCAAACTGGAAAGAAGGAAGTCAGATTGTTTCTGTTTGTAGAAAATGTGATCTCACATACATATGTATACATCTATATATATGATCATATAGATATATATGATCTCTCTCTCTTTAGGGTTCTTTCTATATATACTTATATAGAGTGAGAACCCTAAAGACTTGACCAAAAACTACTAGAAATAATAAATAAATTCAGTAAAGTTGTAGTATACAAAATCAACACCGAAAATTCAGTGGTGTTTCTATACACTAATAGTGAACTATCTGAAAAAGTCATCAAGAAAGGAATTCCATTTACAATAGCTACCAAGAAATCTGCAGATAAATGTAATCAAGGTCGTGAAAGATCTCTACAATGAAAACTATAACACAGTGATGGAAAAATTTATGATACACAAAAAATGGACATTATATACTCATGGAATGGAAGAACTGATACTATTGAAATGACCATACTAACAAAATGTCCTACAGATTCAATGCAATCCCTATCAAAATACCAATGAAATTCTTCAGAGAAATAGAAAAAAATACCCTAAAATTTGTACGAAACCAGAAAAGACCCCAAATAACCAAAGCAATCCTGTGCAAAAATAACAAAGCTGGAGGCACCACACTACCTGACTTCAAAATATACTACAAAGCCATAGTAAGCAAAACAGCATGGCACTGCCATAAAGCAAACACATAGACCAATGGAAGAGAATATACAGCTCAGAAATAAATTCTCATACCTAAAGTCAACTGATTTTCAAAAAAGGAGTCAAGAGCACACACAGGGGTAAAGACAGTCTCTTCATTAAATGGTACTGAGAAGATTGGATATCTAATGTGGGATAATGAAATTAGACCCCTATGTTTTACCTTATACAAAAATCAACTCAAATGCGATTAAAGACCTAAAGGTAAGATTGAAAACTATGAAAAACTACTAGAAGATAACATGTGGGAAATTCTCTATAACTTTGGGTTGTACAAGGATTTTTTAAATGAGACGTCAAAAGCACAGGCAACAAAAGCAAAAATAGATAAATGGGGTTTCATCAAACTAAAATGCTTTTGCACAGCAAAGGAAACTTAACAGAGTGCAAAAACAACTTACAGAATGGGATACAATATTTGCAAACTATACATCTGCTAAGGAGTTAATGCCCAGATTATATAAGAAACTTAAACAACTCAACAGCAAAAACATAAATAACTTATTTAAAAATGGGCAAAACTGGGAGGCTGAGGCAGGTGGATTGCCTGAGGTCAGGAGTTTGAGACCAGCCTGACCAATATGGTGAAATCATTTCTCTACTAAAAATATAAAAATTTAGCCAAACATGATGGCGTGTGCCTGTAACCCCAGCTACTCAGCAGGCTGAGGCAGGGGAATTGCTTGAACCAGGGAGATGGAGGTTGCCGTGAGCCCCGATTGCACCACTGCACTCCAGCTTGGGCAACAGAGCAAGACTCCTTCTCAAAAAAAAAAAAAAAAGGACAAAATAAACTAAAAGACATGCCACAAGAGAAAATATAGAAATGGTCAAGACGAATATATAATAAAATCATGTTCAACATCACTAACCATCAGGGAAATGCAAATCAAAACCACAATGACATACCAGTTCACCCATTAGAATGGCTATTACCAAAAAGGTAAAAGATAACAAGAGTTGGCAAGGAAGTGGAGAAAAGGGAACACTTACACACTGTTGATGGGATTGTAAACTAGTACAACCATTAAGCAAAACTTTATAGAAGTTTGCTAAAAAATAAAAAAAAAAAAACAAAAAAAACCAATCATTCGATCACATAACCCAGCAATCCCACTACTGGGTATATATCCATAGGAAATGAAATCATTGTGTTTGAAAAATATCTGCACTCTTATGTTTACTGTAGCACTATTTCTAATAATCAGATATGGAATCAACCTATGTGTCTAAAAACAAACAAGTGAATTATATATATATATATATATATATATACATATAATATATATATATTATAGGGTTAGGGTTAGGGTTAGGGTTAGGGTTAGTGGTGATGGGTGAGGAACAGAACATCATTTACATATATAAAGAACAGCATGCTGTTTTCTTCCTTGAAGAGGAGCTGACCCTCCTCCCTGCTTGGCCATCATGCTTAGCCATGGGCCTGAGCTTGGTTGATGGTAGGGAACAAAAAGAATATGGGCCATCTGATCACATGGCTCTGGCTTTGAGCCCCAGCTGTGCTACTTAGTAGCTGTGTGATCTTGGGAAGCCACTTCACTTCTCTGAGCTTCATTTTTCTCCCATGCAAGATGGAGATAACAATTCTCTTGTAACTCAACTCTATCTTTATCACTTAGTGAATCTTACCTAAATCCACATCTTCAATTTTTTTAATTTTTAATTAAGGTAAGATTTACATGCAGTAAAATGTATACGTTTTAGAGTGTAGTTCTGTGAGTTTTGACAAATGCATACAGTTGTGTAACCACATCACAATTGAGATACAGAGCAGCTCCATCACTCCCCAAAATTCACAACCCTCCCCACACCTCCTTGCAGTCAGCTACCCCCATCTCTGCCCCAGGCAACCTCAGATCTGATTTCATCACTAAGGATTAGTTTTGCCTAGAGTGTCGTATAAATTGCATCATACATATGTACTTTTTTACATCTGACTTCTTTCACTCATCATGTTGTTACATGGACCTGTAGTTTGTTTCTGTTGAAGAACAATATTCCATTGTATAGATGGACCACCATTTGTCATCTATTCACAATCCATGCACATTGGGTTGTTTCCGTTTGAGGGTTATAATGGCTACAGCCGCAATGAACATTATTTTGCAAAGTTTTCAGTAGACAAATGATTTTATTTCTGTTGGGTAAATAGGAATGCAATGGCTGAGTTGTATCGTATGTATATATTGAAATTCTGTAGAAACTACCTGTTTTCCAAAGGAGTTGTACAATTTTCCATGTCCCCCATAATATATGAGGGTTTTGGTTGTTCTGCATCCTGGGAACATTTAGCATTGTCAGTCTTTTAAAATTTTAGTCATTCTAGTGTGAAATGGTATCTCATTGTGGTTTTAACTTGCATTTTTCTAATGGCTAATGATGTTGAGTACTTATGTGTTTATTGGTCATTTGGAAAATCTATTTTGTGAAGTGCCTGTTCAAGCCTTTTGTGTGTCTGCAATTTTTACTAGCGAGTTTATTTCTTCTTATTTAAACCTCACTCTGGGCTCCGGACAAATATATCAATGGAATTCTTCATACTGCTGCTTGTATGTTTCGAAAGGACCTCAGCTGAACATAAAGGTAAACTTACAATTTTCTCTCTCACTCTTACCCCCTCCACTTTCAGACCTTGGCCTCCACCGCTGACACATTCTCTCATCATCCACACAGTGGCACAGACCAGAAACCTAGGCAGCTTTCCTGATACCTCTTCTCATCTGTTTCCCTACTCCCACCCAATCCATCGTGTTTCCTCCTGCCTATTTCTTGAACCCAATCAATTCCCCCAAATTCCTCCATCTCCACCATTGCCTAAGCCACCATGGTCTCTCACTTGCATTACTGCAATAGCCTCCTTTCTGTCTTTCTTCTTTCTTTCTTTCTTTTTTTTAATTTTGGAAAGGAAGTCTCTGTCACCTAGGCTGGAGTGCAGTGGCGCAGTCTAGGCTCACTGCAACCTCAGCCTCCCAGGTTCAAGCAATTCTCCTGCCTCAGCCTCCCAAGCAGCTGGGATTATAGGTGCTCACCACCACAACCCGCTAATTTTTGTATTTTTAGTAGAGACGGGGTTTCACCGTGTTGGCCAGGCTGATCTCGAACTCCTGGCCTCAAGTAATCTGCCCACCTCAGCCTCCCAAAGTGCTGGGATTACAGGCGCGAGCCACCACACCCAGCCAATAGCTTCCTTTCTAACAAGTCTTGTTCCCTTCAGGCTGTACTCCATGTACCAATCAGTGTCAGGCCTTTCGAAAACACAGATGTGATTGTAAGACTCTCTTATCCAAATCCTTAATGGCAGCCCATAACTCTTAACATAATTATTTGTTCCTTAATGTGATCTGTAAGACGAGCCATGCCCCAGCCAGACAGTTGTCTTCGAGCCGTGGTTCTAGGCTCCTTGTGTCTCAGGGCCTTTGCACAGACTGACCTGTGTTTGCAACACTCCTTCTCTCATCTTCACCTCACTAACTCCTGCTCATTCTTCACATCGCAGTTCAAATTTCACTTCCTCCAAGAAGTCTGCCCTGTTCAGAGACAAGAATAGGAATGCTCTACACTTCTTTCATAGACTTATCTTATAATGATGTATTTCTGGGACTATTCAAAGTATGTTTCTCTCACTAGACTAATAAGCTCTGTGGGGAACGAATCTGTTTCGTTTGTGGTGCGTCCGGGTACCTAACACCAGGAGCAGCTACGTAACATGAGGCCCAGGGCAAAATGAAAATGCAGTGCTTCTGTTCAAAGAGCAGGAAAAAGTGTCATTGAAGGTGCTCAAACATACAGTGTTTTCCTTTCTTCTGTGTTCTCTCTCACTTGACTTGTCATGGTATTTTTATTTGCTATTTAATGTCATGCTAAGTTAAAAAACAAATTTAAGGCTGGGTGCAATGGCTCACGCATGTAGTCCCAGCACTTTGAGAGGCTGAGGTGGGCGGATCATGAGGTCAGGAGTTCGAGACAAGCCTGGACAACATAGTGAAACCCCATCTCTACTAAAAATACAAAAAATTAGCTGGGCATGGTGGCGGATGCCTGTAATCCCAGCTACTCGGGAGACTGAGGCAGGAGAATGGCTTGAATGTGGGAGGCAGAGGTTGCAGTGAGACAAGATTATGCCATTGCACTCCAGCCTGGGTGACAGAGCGAGACTCCATCTAAAAAAAATAAGATAAAATAAAATAAAAAATAAATTTAAATTATCGTGACTTTTTAACATTTGTTTTTATATTGTAGGATGCAAGGTATAAATGAAAATATTAGCATTGACCTCATATGTAGAATCAACACAATTACACAGTTCACATTCCATAGCTCATCCATGTGTATGTATTTCATTCTTGCTAAAACAGTAGATACGCTGCACAAAACTAGCTCAGCTCTTTCTATCTCACTTCCTGACACCCACACACACCAGCAACACTCCCTACCTTGGGATCATGGACACTAAGGAAGGACTGAAAGGACAGGAGCTATAGGCTGCTCTCTCTTCCCCTTTTCTTGTTCCATACAAGTACTAACGAGGCCAGGCCCTGCTTAGCTTCTGAGACGAGATTGGGCACCCTCAGGGCACTGTGGCCATAGTGTCCTGCCATTTCCTTTCATGTCATCTCAACACGGGGGTCGGTTAGCACAGGGAAGTAACTCCAATAAGAGGATACAACAGAGCTCCTCAGTCATTTGTGTCTCTTCAAATGTCATTGCCTTCTTTCTGTGTACAAGCACATTCTGGTTTCAGTGGAAAGTGAGGCCTCTCCAGTTGGTTAGTGCCCCGCTCACTCAGTCACTGACTAACAACCCTGCCTCTACTCACAGCATGCTGAGTTTCCTGCACATCCCACAGCATGGCTCCCCAGAGGCATGGAGAAGATTATGTGAATGGGGCAGCAGGGAATGGCGGCCACACACATCACATGTGGCTCCTCTGCTCCTGTGCATGCCCCCTTGTCCTACAGGACTTCGCTGACAAAACAGAAGTGTAGAGATATCGTTATTAATGTGACAGCAGAGTGTTAAACCGAATGTGGGGCACTTTCAAGTGCAGGACACTATGCAACTGACTTCACAGGACTCAGAAAGTGGCCCTGCCTAGCACATGGCCACATAGCAGATGCTAATCAATGTGTTAAGTAAAGGAATGAAGGGTTGTCACCTGATAGAAGATAAACAGTTCTTCTGGTTTTGATACAAACTAAAGGCCTCTCTCCTCCATCACCTTGGAGATCCCACATAAATATCAGAGGGGCACCACTGCCTGTGATTGCCTATCTTTCTGGAGAGGAGAGAGACAGTTGCTCTAATATGTCAGAGCAAGAGTGAGAGGGAGGGTATGAGGGGAAGCTGACAAGGCTTATCTGTGAATTAATCACCGCACTTTGCATGTACTGCAGGTCACACCTTGTATCCTATGCTCTTAAGACATGGTCCAAGTGTGAACTAAGCTCATAGCTCACTGCCTTCATCCACCTCCATCGCCACTCCAGAAGAGAGTTTGAGTTGCTACTTCATTAGCAGAAGGCCTCTGGACCCATCCTGGAGGGGTCCAGGAGCAGAGAGAGCAGCTCAGTCAAGGTTAGAGCCACAGGTTGCTGGACCTTCTCAAATTCCTCATGTACTGCCTTGATTTTCATCACATGCAGAAAGATCTCTGAGAATCACAAAGCCCAAGAGCCAGGAGACCTGGGTTCAAAATCTGGCTTTGTGTGAGCCTGGGCAAGTGATATCTTCTCTCTGGGCCTCATTATCTGCTCCATTAAATAAGAAAAGGAACTAGTTAAGTGGCCTAAAAGCAATGTTTCCCAGGAGCTCTGATGTCTCAGGAATTGCACTGGTCGGGACAGGGGAGATTCTCCCCAGCTTCAGTCAGCAGTAATAATAATAACAGGAGGCTGGGTGCAGTGGCTCACGCCTGTAATCTCAGCACTTTGGGAAGCCAAGGGGGTTGGATCACAAGGTCAGGAGATCGAGACAATCCTGGCCAACATGGTGAAACCCTCTCTCTACTAAAAATACAAAAATTAGCTGGGCATGGTGGTGTGTGCCTGTAGTCCCAGCTACTTGGGAGGCTGAGGCAGGAGAATCACCTGAACCTGGGAGGTGGAGGTTGCATGAGCCAAGATTGCCCCACTGCACTCCAGCCTGGCAACAGAGTGAGGCTCCGTCTCAAATAATAATAATAATAGGAAACATTTACAGAGTACCCACTGCCCCAGGTGCCATCATAAATGCTTCGCATTCACTCATGCAGTAGTCACAATATTCCTATGACATGGGTTTCAACTTCTATGCCCATCATCAGATGAGAAACTGAAGTGCTGAATGTCTAAGTGACTACTCATGGTCACACAGCTAGTAAATGACAAGGCAAGGATTCGAGCCTTTGTAGTCTGGCTCTAGGGTGTGTCTGCTTAACTACACTGTTCCCATTGTTTTACCTCCCTCCCTCCCACCAACCCATCCATTCACCCACCCATTCATCCAAACATCCACCCATACATCCATCCATCTGCCCACCCACCTATGCATCCATCTCAAGTTTCATGTAAGAGTTTATTTAATAAAGGAATTCTGAAGAATTATAAAAAATAAAAACTTGAAAACTACTCAAGATTGCTATTTAAACTGCAAAAGTCCTCAGGGGTGGGGTTCTATGACTCACATTGCACTTAGAATAAAGGGAAATTCTTTTTATACAATATAAGTTCCTGCAGAATGCAGACACTTTCTACTTCTCCAGCCTCTTTTCAACTCCTCTCCTACTAGCTTCTGTATTTAAGCCACATTAGACCTTTCTTCAGTTTTTTATATAGACTTTGTTGCATCACACCTCAGAGATTCTGTGCATGTTCTTCCTCCTGCCTAGAAAGGATCGTCCCTCCACTTTCGCCAACTAATCCCTGTTCAACTTTTCATCTCAGCAGGAGGCCCATTCTCTTTGGCAATCCTCTGGTCTCCAGCCCATTTATTATATACTCACATGTCAACATGTACTTCGTACAGCATGTAACACAATTGCACTTTTATATTTTAACAAATTATATTTCCCATATTGAACTGTAAGTCTCCTGAAAGGAGGAATTTTGTTCTTGCTCATCATCAACTTTTTCAACATCCAGTGCACCATTTAGAACTTAGATGTAGTCAATACAGGTTTGTGGAATGAAAGAGGAAAAGAAAGAATTAATATTCCTTTAAATTAGGATGGCAAAGATCGTATATAGAAAATTGGCTAAGTTGTGGTCCATTCATATTTGCTCCCAATTAAGGAGCACAGCTATGAAAAGGAAGGCTTCAAATTAATAACCAAGAGATTTTTTAAAAAAGAAAACTGGCCAGGTACTGTGGCTTATGTCTGTAATATCAGCATGTTGGGAGGCCAAGGCAGGATTACTTGAGCCCAGAAATTCCAGACCAGCCTGAGAATTTGGCAAAACTCTGTCTCTACAAAAAATACAAAAATTAGCCAAGTTTGGTGGCATGTGCCTGTAGTACCAGCTACTTGGGAGGCTGAGGTGGAAGAATAGCTTGAGTCTGGGAGGTCAAAGCTGCAATGAGCTGTGATCGCACCACTGCACTCAAGCCTGGGTGGTACAGTAAGACCCTGTCTCAAAAAAAAAAAAAAAAAAAGAAAAATCACTAAGCAAAATAAGACATGTGAAGGATCATGTCAAAGGTAAGAAAAATTAGGGGAACATTAAAAGCTTTCTTCCCAAGCCACTAAATCAACTTGACTAACAAAATTACCACTTGATTTAGCATTAGAAAATTACATTACATATCAAACATAAACCCATTAATCAAATACTAAAGAAATTTCTGAGTTAAATGGTATAATGTTAGCTTATGCCAGAGCTGACCTTGAAAGATTGTTCAAATATGGCTCAGTGTGATTGAAAGTTCTGTGTGAATACGTTTTTGGAAAGATCCAACAGCAACACCTTAGTGTATGTTTTTGAAATAAAATGTATCTGAGTAGCAGCAAAGTTATCCATTTCTTCTAGGTCCTCCAATTTGTTGGCATAAAATTGTTCATAATAATCCCTTATGACCATTTTTATTTCTGAGGTATCTATTGCAATGTCTCCACTTTCATTTCTGATTTTATTTATTTGAGTCTGCTTTTTTTAGTGAATCTAGCTAGGAGTTTGTAGATTTTATTTTTTCAAAGAACCAACTTTTGATTTTATTTATATTTTCTATAGTTTTACTATACTACATTTTATTTGCTTCTGTTCTGATCTTCATTATTTCCTTCCTTTTGCTCACTTTGGGTTTAGTTTGTTCTTTCTTTAGCTCCTTGGGGCATAGTGTTAGTCTACTTATTTAGATCTTTTTCCTTTTTTAATCTAGGCATTTATTGCTATAAACTTCTCTCTTAGAACTGACTTTGCTGCATACTGTAGGTTTTGATACATTGTGTTTCCATTGTCATTAATCTCAAAATATTTTTTAATTTCCCTCTTGATTTCTTCTTTGACCCATTAGTTCATCATAAGCATGTTGTTTAATTTCCACATATTTGTAAATTTTCCAAGATTCCTCCTGTTATTGATTTTTAGATTCACACTACTGTGGTTGGAAACAATACTAGACATGATTTCAATCTTTTTGAATTTGTTAAGGTTTATTTTGTGGCCTAACATATGGTCTATCCTGGAGAATGTTCTATGTATGCTAGAGAAGAATGTATATTCTGCTGTTGTTGGATGTATGTAGGTCTGATAGGTCCATTTGGTCTGAAGTATAGTTCAAATTTATTGTTGTCTTGTTAATTTTTTGTCTGGTTGATCTCTCCATTGTTGCAAGTGGAGTACTGAAGTCCCCTATTAGTGTTATATTGCTGTATATTTCTTCCTTCATGTCCACTAATATTTGCTTTACATATTTAAGTGCTTCAATTTTGGATGCATGTATGTTTACAATTGTTATGTCCTCTTGATAAGATGACCTCTTTATCATTAAATCATGACCTTCTTTGTCTCTTGGAACAGCTTTTTACTGGAAGTCTGTTTTATCTGATATAAGTATAGGCACCCCTGCTCTCTTTTGGTAACTGTCTGTTTTCATGGAATATCTCCTTCTATCCCTTTACTTTCAATATATGCCTATTCTTAAAGTTTAAAAATGGGTCTCTTGTAGGCAGCATCTAGTTGGATCTTGTTGTTGATCCACTCAGCCATTCTATATCTTTTGATTGGACAGTTTAGCCCATGTACCAGCAAGGTTATTATTGATAGTAAAAGACTTACTCCTGCCATTTTGCTAATTGTTTTCTGGTTACTTTGTAGATAATTTGTTCTCTTCTTCCTCTATTGTTGTCTACCTTTGTGGTTTGGTGGTTTAGTTTTCTGCTTTGTGGTTACAATATTGTTTTTTAAATATTCAACATGAATACACTTTCTTGTTTGGATAACGTGTAAAACGTCTACAAGGAGGGATAGATAATAAGTTTTCCCTTCAGAATGCACTGCTTTGCCTGGGATGAGGAATAATTTATAATGGTAACTGTTGCTGGTTAAAATTTGGCTCCTACCCACATTCATGCAAACTCAGCGTTCTAGATTAAAAGAGATTTAAGAGACTTGCCAAGCAAATGCATGGCATCCTTAGATGTATCCTGATTTGAATAAAACAGCTATAAATAATAATATTTTGGGGATTATTGAAAAATTTGACTATAGATTAGTTTTCAGGTGATATTGGAGAATTAATGTTATTATTGTTAGGTATGTTAGCACGGTCATGCAGCAATGTGTCTTTCTTTTTAAGAGATGCATACAAAAATATTTGGGTGTGAAATGTTCTTGTGCTATAATTTGCTTTAAAATTCTTCAGAAAAAAAAGATAAGCAAAATAGAAAAACAAGATAATGAGTACATGTTATCTATTTCTTATTCTCCCTATTTTTTTGTGTGTTCAATTTTTAAAAGAAAATTACTCCATACATATATCCCACCCCCTCCACTAAGGACCCCCAAACTATAAATTGCTGTGAATATAAGAAAAAGTGAAACAATTCTATGATTTTGAGAGAAAGTCAACACTGTAGGAAAAAGAGAGCCCAGGATTTGGGCTAAAAATCATTAATCTGACCCTGATCAACCCTGTGGCCTTCAGCAGTAACTCAGCCTCTCAGGCCTTTGATTTGTTCATGTGTAAAATGAGGGTCATTGTCATTTAGACAACGACCTTCAGGGTATGTTTTAATGTTAAAATTCAGAGTCCTTCCATATCAGATAAGCATCAACTATTCAATAGTTTATGCTGAAGAGTACAGGGGACCAAGAGACCACCCAAATGGGTTCATGAGCCCTTCATGCCACTTCTTTGTTGGGTCACTTTGGGCACCTCACTAAATTTTTCTGAGCTAGGTCCTCTGCACCTTGCTTGTCTATCATCAAAGGGTCACTGTGAGACTATAATAATATAAGAGGAAAGAAATCGTGATTATTAAGGCATATGCTGAACCACATACCTCCATTGGCAACATTAAACTTCACTCCAAACTCTCCCCCTGGTCCTCCAGGGCAGTGGCTGGCTGTTAGAATGATTCCACCAGCTGCCTTGATCTTCCTGATAATGCAGGAAACCGCAGGTGTAGACAAGATGCCATTCTGTCCAATAATCAGTCGTCCAATCTAAACCATCCAAAAAAAAAATCAATCCAGTTGCTTGGGATTAAAGGCATTTCAACAGGAAAGTGCCCCAGGCTCTGTTAACATACAGCCAATCACTTGATAAAAGAAACAGAGTAGGCTTTAGATTAGGGGAGGCAGGGTAGGGGGAGCACTGACATTGTCTCTCCTATCTAATGTCTCTAAGACCATTTGGTGCACCTGCATCTAGTAGTCAATTATTAACCTGTAAATAGGATATGCCTCACTGATCTTCAGTCGTTTGAAACATCTGCTTCTGATAATCGAGGGGTTAGCTTGAATCACACAAGAAGTTCTTAGTTTGCTACTGACTCAGAAACTATGCATATGAACATGCTAGAGATTACAAGAAAAAAGAAATGGAGTGCTTCTCTGCTTCTTCTGCTTCCTGTAACTTAGAACAAGCTCAGAGAGCAAGGGGACTGATTTACTACAACCTCATCATCTGTAGGCATATTTTAACTGTAATCTTCAGGAATGACTTTTCTCCTGAAAGTAGGAATTCTCTTTCTGCTGTTAAGTGACAGCATGTGCTGGAGACATTGGAGAAATTACCCAGCCATGCTAAGCAGAGATCTGGAGGTCATCCATGGATGCAGCCAGATTCTTTCTAGAGCTACAAAACTGACTTTCTAAAAAGTCAGCAACACAGGGCTGAAGAACATTTATTGCTACACCTTGTTTTAAAATTGGATTCAATATCATCCAATCTAGTAGTTCTCAATATTTCTACAAAATAGAATCACTTATGAAGCTTTTCAAAATCCTAGTACTCAAACTGCATTCTAGACAGATGATATTGCAATCTCTGGGGTTGAGAGCCCAGCATTAGTAGTTTTAAAGCTCCACAGATGATCCCAATGTTCAGCCAAGCTCGGTAATAAAGCCCCCTTGTTACTCAAAGGGCTGGCAGCATGGGCATCACCTGCAAGCTTGATAGAAATGCAGAACCTCAGCTGGGCATGGTGGCTCCACCTAAAATCCCAGCACTTTGGGAGGCTGAGGTGGGCAGATCACTTGAGCTCCAGAGTTCGAGACCAGCCTGGCCAATGTGTTGAAACCCTATTTCTACTAAAAATACAAAAATTAGCTGAGCATGGTGGTGCACCCCTGTAGTCCCAGCTACTCCGGAGGCTGAGGTGGGAGAATTGCTTGAACCTGGGAGGCAGAGGGTGCAGTGAGCTAAGATGGCATCACAGCACTCCAGCCTTGGCTACAGAGTGAGACTCTGTCTGAAGGAAGGAAGGAAGGAAGGAAGGAAGGAAGGAAGGAAGGAAAGGAAGGAAGGAAGGAAAGAAAGAAAGGAAGGAAGGAAAGAAAGAAAGAAAGGGAAAGAAAGAAAGAGAAAGAAAAAGAAAGAGAAAGAAAGAAATAGAAAGAAAAAGAAAGAAAGAGAAAGAAAGAAATGCAGAACCTCAAGGCCCACCCAAGGCCTACCGAATAAGAACCTGTATTTTAATAAGATCCTCTCCTCTCTTCCCAGATAATTCATTTGATAAGTACTGATATAACCAACAAGCCAAAACAAACCTTAACATACAGTTCAACAACAAAGTTGCCCTGGCACCATCATTGCTAGAGGTCAGTCACTGACCAAATATAACAATCAGCGAGATCAGGGGAAAAAAAATTACAGAAGATATCAAAACACACACACACACACACACACACACACACACACACACACACACACACACAGAGAGAGAGAGAGAGAGAGAGCTCAAAAGCAAAGTGGCCTTGGGATGATTTAGTATGGAAATCCACAAGATCCCCAGGCTACATATTTTCAAGTAGAGGAGACAGATTATAAACAAGCAATAATAATAATAGTTACTAGTGAGGTACATATTAGGAAGGAATTAGACTGCTGTTATAAAGGACGTCAATTTTAATAATAATATAATAATAATAGCTAAGGGAGCTTAGATTTTATTCTAAGTACAACCAGAATCCATTGAAAGGTTTTAAACAGTGGAAGTGACCTGATTGCATTTTTAAACATCATGGGCTGAGCAGCCCAAATGGTCCTATTAAAAAGTAAGTCACATCAAGTCACTAAAACATTCCAATAGCTTTCCTTGTCCCCCACCAACCCAAAACAAAGCCAAAGTCTTCATTGTAGTCTACAAGGCCCTACATAATCTGACCTCCATCATGTACCATTCTCCATCGCCCTCCCACCCTCCTTCTTCTGTTCCAGCCACAACGGAACAGAACAGCTATTCCTCAAACATACCAAACATGATCCTGCCTCAGGGCCCTTGCATTTTCTTTTTCCTCTGCTTACAATACTTGCCCAGATATTAACATACCTGCCTTCTACTGTCTTCTGGGTTTCTGTTTCAGTGTAAGCTAATCAGAGATAGCATCCTTGACAGCCCTATATAATACTATAGCCAGAAGTCCCTAACTTTTCTATTGTTTCCTATTTCCTTCACCCTGCTATAATTTTCTGGATCACATATGTTGCCTTTAACATTTTCCATATTATTTATTTTCCCACTGTATGTAAAGCCCAAGGATCTTTCACTGCTATATCCCAAGTACCTAAAATAAATCTGGCATGTGGTAAGTGTACAATAAATATTTGTTGAATTAATGAATGGAGAATAATGAATGCATGATGAATGGCTTCTCTGGGAGAAATACCTTGAAGGGGGGCAAGAGCAGAAAGAGGAATATCAGATGGGAGACTCTTCAAGTCGAGTGTTGATAGAGTCTTGGACTAGGCTAGAGCCAACAGAAATGAAAATTAGTCGTTTGGTTTGAGATACATTTTTGGAAGGAGGATGAACAGAATATGCAGGTGGACTGGAATATGGAAGAGAGGGGCTGTGGTAAATAGCCTCCAAAATGGCCCCAATAGTCCTTGCCTTTTGGCATTTTTGCCTTTTTGTGGTCCCCTCCCACACTGAACGATGCAGATCTGGGTAATCAGTATATATTGCAGAAGTGATTGTGTGTGACTTCCATGGTGAGGCCGTAAATGGCATGGACACTTCTTCCCTGCTCTCTTGGACAGCTTATTTTGGGAGAGGCCAGCCGCCATGTCATGAAGACACTCAAGAAGCCCTGTGAAGAGGAAGCAAGGCCTGCCAACAACAGTCAGCACCAGCTTTCCAGCCAAGGGATTGAGCCATCTCACAGTGGATCCTCCAGCCCCCACCAAGCCTTCATATGACCAAACCAATACCAACATGTAACTGTGACCTCATGTGAGTCCCCAAGCCAGAATATCCATCTCCTGTCTCAGAAATGATGAGAAATAATAAATATATGTGCTCACACATATTACCATCTAATTTTCTACATTATATGTTTATTTCCCCACTGTATATAAGATTCAAGGACTGTTTTTTTTTCACTGCTATATTCCAAGAACCTAGAACAAATCTGGCATATGGTAAGTATACAATAAATATCTGTTGAATTAATTAATGGGAAAAAATAAATGAATGATGAATGGCTGCTCTGGAAAAAAATACCTTGAAGAGTGGCAGGAGTGGAAAGAGGAGGATCAGATGGGAGGCTAACAGCCAGCACCACCTTGCCAGCCAAGTGACTGAGCCATCTTGCAGTGGATCCTCCAGCCCCCATCAAGCCCCAACTAAGCCACTAAGTTTCATGGTAATTTCTTACACTGCAATAAATAACTAATACTGGACCAGTGAGAAAAGGAGTCAAGAATAATCTCAGCTTTCTAACTTTAATAACTTAATGGATAGTGGTGCTATTAATCAAGTCAGGAAAGAGAAAGGACAATAATTACACCTATAGTATTACCCAAAGTCATGATAAATTATTTTCCATATGCTCTTGCTAAAATTTATGTAGTCATTCAACTCATTTTATTGAGTATCTACCATGAAACCGGCAATATGGAAGAACCTTCTGATATAGAACTGAAAATAATTTAGTCACTGCCCTCAAGTAATAAGTCTGGAGAATCAAGAATCTGAAAAATGTTTGTAGCTTTTGTTCAAAATTTTCTCTCGGCCATTTAAAGGGAAAATTATGAAGATTGTATAGTGGTGAGAGACTGGGATAGCAGTCCACAAAAACTTAGGAAGCCCTTCCATAGCACAGAGTCAATGCTGAGGAACATCTGCCCAGCCAGGGGCTACATTTTCCAACCCACCCTTGCATCTAGGTGTGGCCACATGGTGCATTTGGACAATGGGTGATAAACTAGTATGAGAATAAGAACAGAAGTAATGTGTGTTTCTTCTAGGCTGAGGATATCAGAAAACAGACATATCATCTCTACACTGCTTATTTTTCTTTCTACAGATTCAGTACAGGTAATCATGTGGCTCTAGGCAATGCCAGAGTCACAAGAGGGAAGGAAACTGAGTCCCCATCCCATTTGGTAGACAATAGTCTTTGCCCACCAGGGACATCCTCATTGGACTATTGTGTGAGTGAGAAATAACATTCTATTGTTTTTAAGGCAATAAAAATTGCCTACATTTCAGGTTTATTTATTACAACCACCCACATTTTCTTAAGCAGTAGCAAAAGAAACATAAACAATAGTTTAATGCCAAATCAAAAATGTCAAATGCAAAATTATTTTATGCTATTACAGTATAAAATTATGTCCACTTTGGGGCAAGGACTTAGATAAATGTAGAAATAAACATGTAAAATTATTAAGTAGGAACGATTATAGATACATTTTTATCTTATTACATTTCAGTTATTTTTGAAAAGGTAATATACATTCTGTTTAAGAAGGTTAAAGTGAGTAATTACACTTGAATAAAGTTTCAACCTGAAATACTTTAGTTATAATTGGAGAATTAACAGAAGATTAAATTCTAGATATCTGGAAATTTTACCTATGTGAGATCTGCTCATTAACCCATCAATACCAGAGAGAAGAGATATTGCTGGACATGGTCCTATCATCTGGGGGATAAGTACTGGAGGAGATGTGAAAGAGAGGGTGATGGGGCTTCTGAGGTAAGACATGGAAAATCGTGAAGATATTTGTGTCCCTTATGGACACTCACCAAATGGTGACCTAGGCAGAGGAGGATTTTAACAACAGGATGACCAGTTCTGTGGATGTCAATGAGTGGCTTTCCCCCAGCCATTCCTGTCATTGTCCAATGGGCTCATGAGCCAAGTGGCTGTTATGGTTTAGATGTTTGTCTCCTCCAAATCTCATATTGAAATGTAATCCTCAGTGTTAGCGGTGGGGCCCAGTGAGAGATGTTTGGATCATGGGGACGAGTCCCTCATGAATGGTTTAGCACCATGCCCTTGATGATAAATGTGTTCTCGCTCTGCGTTTACATGAGATCTGCTTGTTTAAAAGTATGTGGCACCTTCTATTTTGTTCTCTTGCTCCCACTCTTGCTGTGTGATATGCCTGCTCCCACTTTGTCATCCGCCATGTGTAAAAGCTCCTGAGGCCTCACCAGAAGCCAAGGAGATGCGGGCACCAGGCTTGTACAGCCTTCAGAACCATGAGCTAAGGAAACTTCTTTTCTTTGTAAATTACCCAGCCTCAGGTATTTCTTTATAGCAATGCAAGAATGCTGTAATACCATGGCCGTGATGGCAGGGATGAAGGCTATGCATGGGCTCAACAACATGGACATTCCCTCACCAAGGCTGACCTGGCTATGGCCACTGCAGAGTGCCTACTCTACCAGCAGCAGGGACCAACACTGAGTCTCCTTATGGTACCATTCCCCAAATGATCAGCCAGCTACCTGGTGGTAGATTGGTTAATTTGGGCCACTTCCATCACGGAAGATGCAACACATTGTACTTACTAGAATAGACACAAAGAAGAGGAGATATGAAGACAGATGCAAAGATTGGAGTGATGCAGCCACACCCGGGAAGCCAAGGAATGTATTCTGCTGCCAGAAGCTGGAAGAGGCAGGGAGCAGATTCTCCCTAGAGCATCTACAGAGTGTGGCCATGCCGATACCTTGATTTTGACTTCTGGCCTCCAGAACTGTGAGAGAATAAATTTCTGTGATTTTAAACCACCAAATATGTGGTAATTTGTTATGGGAGTCCTAGGAAATGAATACAAAGTTTGTAATCTAATACGAAGTTTGTATTAGCTTCACAAGGCTGCTATAACAAATTGCCATAAACTTGGTGGCTAAAAGCAATTAAAATTTATTCCCTAACAGTTCTGGAGGCCAGAAGTTCAAAATCAAGGTGTCACTGGGGGTCTGCCTCATCGAAAGGCTCTAGGGGAGGATCCTCCCTTGCTTCTTCCAGTTTCTGTTGCCTCCACATATTTCTGAGCTTGTGTTCACATCACTCCAATCTCTGCCTCTGTTTTCACGTCACTTTCTTCTCTGCGTGTCTATGTCTTCTCTTCTGTTCACCCTCTCTCTACCAATTAGCCCAGGATAAATGCCATCAGAAAAGGTATGGCTTTCAAGATCTAGTCATTGATAAAAAGAAATATAACTTTTGGAAGCCCTTTTGTATAAAGAAAAAGCACTCAACTTGAAGTTAAAAGGCATAGGTATGAGTCTTGACTCTACCCCCTGACGTAGGATCAATCATTTAACTTCTCTGAGGCTCTGCGTCTTTATTTGAAAAGCCAAGGAAGAAGAGTGTTGTTAAAATCCACCGAAGATCAGATTCTATAAACAAAAACCCTTTGTTAAATTAACCATGACACAAATTATTCTATTGTCTTCCCCGAATCCCACAACCCCCTCCAACATTTAAAATTCATCTTTAGATAGCAGATTATCCCTTAAAGTACCATTTTACTCTCTGAAAAAGTCCTAGAAATACTACCCTCTGTCAATGCAGCAGACCGCTACCTTGCAAGGAAAAGATGGTCTACTTACATAATTATCCTTAGTTATGTTTACAGCATTGAAGCAGGCAATATCTGACTTTCATTCCTGAGTGAAATCCAGACCACAGCCCAGGGAGGACCAAGCCATGGCATTCTGTTGCTCCCCGCTGAACATCCCACACCATAAGGTCTGGCTTTGGCTGGAAGAAGGGCAACCTCACCCAGTCCTCCAGAAGGTGCACACACCCAAGCGGATGCTACTGCCATTAAGGGACATTTTCTTCAACTCCCACGTGGAAAAGGGGGCAAAGTGGACCCTAGTCCACTGTCACTCACACACACGTACAGATCCCAGGGTTCACAGAGATACAGATCCCAGGGTCCACATCTATCACATATATGAACATTATCACACAGACCCCTGCAGACACATCTGTGAGGCATATGCATTACCAAACACACAGACAGACTCATGATAAATTTGTTCCTACCCAGCTGTGACTTCTAAATGCTTGGGGAAACCAAGACATAGTAGAAAGGGGTGTGCAATTATCATTTCCCATGATGCCGTTACTTAAGAACTCTTTGTGTCCGTCCTTCTAATGGCACCAATGCCTCCCATCAAGCCTTAAACCTCACCTAAATTATGTCATTGGGCTTTTTCATCCATAAATGAGCATACCAGGTGCCAAGGGAATCAATATGCCCTTTCACATGCCTTAGACCAGTGTCCAAAGAAAGATAAAATGTTATTCTATAAAAGCTTTCTCCCAGCATTTCTATTCCTTTACATTTTGTGCCATATACAACTATGGTTTTTTAATGATCTTATTTCTGACAGCTGTTTTTCTTCAGAACATCAACAGCTTCTTTCCTAAATTAGTTTTAGTATGAGTTCCATTTCTAATTAGCTCAAATTAAAGTCCTAGAGAGCAGTGAGGTAATATTTAAACCCTCAGGCTAAAATTTCGGAGTAGGTGCAGAATGTTGACTATAAATGAGTTTTTCCTGTGACATAACACGCATGAAAGCAGGATTTCTTTCATGTGTGAAATGTCTTAAATCAGACTTACCCTTTGTGATTCTCTTTTAGCTTTAAATGTCATTTAAGAAAAAAAAAGAAAAGAAAATTAAGCATGGCATTCCCCAATATCCTCTGCTCACTGTGTTATAATCCCTATCACTCCACAAGTGAATTGGAGAGAGTGAAGACACAATGAACAGAAACTTCCCTGATGCTTCACAGAGGAAGTGTTCTCCAGGACCACACAGCCTCCACCATGTCCATCTACGAAGGGCTGTGGCAAGCCATATACACAAAGATGCCTGTTTCCTGTCTTCTCGGTTAAAAACAAAAACAAAACACTGGAAGGAACCCCAAAGCCAAGCTGCCGTGGGTTGCAGAGTGCCAGCCGTGAAGTAGTGTTGTCCATGGGTAAACAGGAGATGGATAAGGGCAATTTCAAGAAATAACAAACTCGAGGCATGAATGTGGTTATCCAAACATCAAGGGACTCCTTCATTTGCATTTGGATAATTGTGCAGTTATATGATTTGTTACATGGAGACCAGATGGAAGTAAGAGAGCTCATCCTCAACTTCCTGTACCTCTGGAAGTCTTTACACACATGCTGGAGAGATAGATGAGAGTTCATTAGCATCCAACCACCATGGATTTCATAATCAATTCCTAATATCTGAATAAGTGCAGAAAAGTCACAGGCATCTAGAAGTGTGGCCCAAGTCCTGTTCTTCAATCGGCCCACCCATTTCTCAAGATTTCATTGAGAAGATCAAGAAATCTAATCTTCCTTGGATGCAAAATGGAGGTGGTGAAAATTGGAAGTACGTCCTTCCTGGTAATGAGGCAATTTCAGTACATAGGAAGTGCTCTGAAATCTTTAAGGTATACAGTCTGACTCACTAGAACAAGAAAGGGCCCCACTTGTTGCCATTTTATGAGGTGACCACCCCAGCTGGATAAGAACTACAAGTGTCCATTGGGTCTACCTGGGTGTGGGTCAAGAAAGCAGAGTTGAGTGCCCTGAGGTAAGCTGAGATTTTGGTTTTCAATGGGAAAGAATGTAAGAATTGACTTTGCCACCTACTGCCTGGGTGACTTTGCACAAGATCCCAAATCCCTATGTATCTCGATTTTGTTATCTAAAAGATCACATGATGGAGGATGTAAGCAAGTAACACAGCCAAGACCCAGTTTACAGTGTCTAGTACCTAACAGACTCTTGACACGTTTCACTTGCCCTTGAGTCAATCTTTCCATGTCACTGAATATTCTTCCACAACACGATTTTAATGGATATAGTCGTCCATTGTTTAAATGTACCATTATTGACCAATGTAAAAATGTTCTTTTACCTCAAATTTTTATATGTAAAACAAAAACATGTTTGAGGACTAAACCCACACTGTAGTATAAATTAAACTGGATGTAGGCCAGGCATGGTGAGTCACACCTATAGTCCCAGCACTTTGGGAAACCAAGACAGGAGGATGGCTTGAAGCCAGGAGCTCAAGAGCAGCCTGGGCAATACAGCAAGACCTCATCTCTACAAAAAAATAAGAAAAATTACCTGGCCACGGTGGCGTGCACCTGTAGTCCCAGCTTCTTGGGAGGCTGAGGTGGGAGGATCCACGGAGCCCAGGAGTTTAAGGCTGCAGTGAGCTTGGATAACGACTGCACTCCAGCCTGGATGACAGAACAAGAACCTGTTTCAAAAAGAAAAAAGAAAAAAAAACCTAAAAACTAAAAACTGGATGTAGTTTGCTAATAACTAAACAGCAAATTAATTGTAACATGCTTACATATCAACGATGTCTTTCTTCTTTGATCATAAACCTGCTCACTAAGAAGCTGCTGAAGTCCATGGTAATGACAGGTACATGTCTGCATCCTTGTCCTGACCTGCATCTTCTTTGATTGTCCCCATCTGTGTCTCCGACTGGCACTGCCGAACCGGCTTGCTACCTGATCAATGTTGTACTGAACCGGACTGCTAACTGATCAATGTTGTTGAGCTCACTGCACAAAGCTGTTCTTACAAGGTAGATTTCTGCCTGGAATAGTCATACTTACACTGTTTATATTCCTTACTCCTGACCCATCCAACGCAGCACAAGTTCTATTTATTGCCATAGAAACATAGGTCATTTGGAAACACCTCCTTCATTTCTATGGAATGTTCAAACATTTCTGACATTTTGGACTCTGTTCTAGCCTCTTGTTAAATATATCCAGAAAAGAGACAAAGCTTTATGGGGGGGGGCTATATGCACACATATGCTATAGAATAAGCTATCTAAATGCTTAGAAATACTTTCCATCTGGCACCGCACCTTAATAGGTAGACAGAAATTAAGTATGTGTATATCTATCTGTATAGATACGTATAAATATATATCCCCAAAACAAAAACTCATTCTCTTACTTATACATAGGTAGAATATAGGTGAATATACATATACATTTATAGGTAGAACAAAAAAACCCCTCAGCCTCTTTAGGGCCATGTGTTTTCTCTGAGTAATTGTCACAATTAATTAAAATACATGTGTATGCCTTTTTAGATAACTTCCATCAGACCAGTTTCTGTCTGGTTGGAAAATAATAACTGCCTATTTGCTAAGTGCCCCTGCCCCCATACTATGTTCCAGTGAACTAAAGACCTCTGGTAATCATAGATTTACAACTCAGCAAGATTAAACAATTTATTGTTATTTATGACACCCAAGCTGGATCTTCTGTATTATATTCCACATTAGCATCTATCACTTTACATTTGGGAGATCCTGTCCAAAAAATGATTATGCCTCCTAACCAAACATTCAGCAGGGCTGCAGGAACAGGCCCCCTGAACAAACATCCTGCCAAAGTACTTTAAAGCACCGTGAGCTCCCACAGCTGTGCATTTTCAGACGACTCAGCAGATTAGCGTGGAGTCTCTTAGCCTCTGCTTGGTCTGTTCCTTTCAGTGATCT
Organism: Pan troglodytes; assembly: GCF_028858775.2. Classification (NCBI taxonomy): domain Eukaryota; kingdom Metazoa; phylum Chordata; class Mammalia; order Primates; family Hominidae; genus Pan; species Pan troglodytes. The sequence continues at coordinate 90,518 of NC_072417.2, forward strand.
CTCACATGGCCCAGTCCATTCGGTTTGAAAATCCTCATGAAATGAGCAGATTATGATCTGGCTTCAGTAGAGGGCCATGGGGTGGGCATGGAGGGGAGAGGGTTTGCTCTTAACACAGCCTGAGCCTCAGAAAGGTTTCAGATGGAAAAGCATGGCACTGACTCAGCTCATGCTTAACAGGAAATAATGCACAGACCACACCAAAAAAGCCCTTTATGTTGTGTGAAAGTCTATGCCGGAGCAGCTGCTGCCACCTCATGTACTGTGATAGAGTGTGCATGTGTGTGTTTGTGTGTGCATGAGTGTGAGTATGCACACAAATGTGTGCTGGGAGGGGGAGGAGATCACACCTTCCACAGTCGCCACCTCAGCCTTAGCTAGCAGCATGGAGAAATGCCAAAAGTCAAGAGGAAGCTGCACCAAAGCAACTGTGATCACCACATCAGCAGGCGCTTTCTGGTTAGTAAAGCTACTGGGACTGAAAAACACACACGATCTCGTCCTTCTTTTATTTTAATCAGAGCAAAATATTTTTATAATAATTGTGTTCTATGAATAAATAATTCATAACGCTGTAACCCATTATCACATTCAATCCTCCCAACAACCCTAGAAGATATGTAGACAAGTATTATTACTTTCCCTACTTTTATAAATGAGGAAATAAACCCCAGGAGGCTAGGCGACTTCCCCACGGTCATAGAAGTTGCAAACAGTAGTATCATGATTCAAATCCAAAGCTTCTCCTTTTGTCTTTATCATTTTAATTTTGAAGGTAATGCATATGCATGTATGATCTTTTAAATCCAGAGATGTATATGGAATAGATAGGAAAAGGGACTCTCCTTCCCCATTATACACCCCCTCCACCCAAGCTATATACACTGTTGACTAGAGTATGTCCTTTCAATCCTATTTTCTATGCCTACATTATATACAGAAAAGCAGGATTACGTTACACACAATATTCCAGTCATTGCTGTTTTTCACCAACAAGCTATCATTCACATCTTTTTCATACTACATATAAATTTATATCCTTTATTTTAGTGGTGTATATAGTGCAGTTGTGTCATAAATTATGTACCTGTTCTCTGTTGAACATATAGATTTTTTCTGAGTTTTTCCTTAGCAAAATGCTGCAGTGAGTACCCTTGTACATAGATGTTTGTACATTTGTTCTAGAAAAATCTACAGTAAAGATTCTTAGATTAAGAGATTCCCAGGTTATTAGAAAACTACTCTATTAATTTAGATATATACTTCCAAATTGCCTGACCAAAAAGTTATGTCAATTTAACTTCTATGAACAGTATACAAACGTGAAAATTTTCCATCACCTACACCAACTCTGGGTAATTTCATCTTTTTTACAAGTTGATGGGTTGTTTTAATTTATATTTCTCTGGTTATTAATAAGGTTGGCCACCTGTTCATGTGTTATTATTGATGATATTTGTATTGAATTGTTTGAATTTTCTTGATTTCAAAAAACGTTTTACATGTCATAGATATTAAATATTTGTTGTAAAACTCTCCTTCCAGTATTGTGTATGTGTTTGGTCAAGTAGAATAAACTCTCGTCCTCTGATTTCAGATTCCTTTCTCTTTCCATTAGAAATCCCTAAATGTAAAACCACATATTGATAGCTAAAAACCAGGATGTTTACTAGAGAAAAAGAATACAAAGGCAATAATTAAATATTATATTTATACAAAATACCTACTAGTACAAACTTAAAAAGAGAAAGTAAAAGTCAAATGCTTCTACGACTTCAGACTAAGAAAAAGAACTTTTGAGGTTGAATGTTCCTGAAATTTCTCTTTTCATACAACTACGGACATGACTTCAAAAGTTGATGTGACTAAAAATGTAAGATATGAAAGATATTTGAAGACTCAGAGAAGGTGGATTTTCATTTTAACAAGTCACATATATATTCTAGATATCCTCTTATTCGTAACTAAGAGAGTCAAATCAGATGAAAGAATCTAAAAATTTCCCTTTGACTGTGTTAAGTAGAAGTAGTAGAGGCATATTGGCCAAATCTTGTGTGTTTGCAAATTGACTCTTAAGGCTATAGGCTGGCACAGGTCATTGAAGCCCTAGCTTTTTATCTTTAATTTTAAAATCCCCAAACAATTTATACTAATTTTTCTTGTCCATTATTTCCAAATAATCTTGTTTAAATGTTATTACAGTGCCTGCTCATGTTACTGTTGTCTAACAGAAGGGTATCCGGGGCCTTAAAACTGAGAGGGTTAGGATTAATGATTCCAATACCTATGCTTGGACATCTCCAAAAGTGGGTTCCAACTTCTTGTCCTCAAGTCTGTATAGAAACTAGCAAACTTCCAGAGTTCACAAAAGGCTCAAAGAGAACAGATGTTTTATAGAAAATTCTTAGAGCAAGTTTCACGCATAATGTTGCTGATGCGTGTCTGCCTTTTCAATAAACATCACTATGCTTTATCACAAGATTTAATAAAGCAGCTTAGTTAAAAATGCCATCTGGGTCTCTGGACACATTAAACAAAGCTTAAAATAACCACCCCAGCAACTGGGAGGACCCAGCTGTTCTCATAATCTGTCCCACTCCTTTTACTTCCCCATAAAAAGAGCGAATGAAGACCACAGACTAAAAGCATCCAGAAGGAACTGACACAAACAGGGAGATAGATGGAGCCAAGGGCTCCTGTAAGTTTGCTATTGCTCACATAATAGATTTGCTAATTCCACAACCTGCGGATGGTGATTAAGAACGGGAAGCAGAAAGAGGGAAGAGAGAACCATAGAAGGGCTCATTCAAGTTTTCTAATGTATCACAAACCTGTCCTCCCTAATGTCTGGATCATAGCAGCCCATTCCATTCACCTATTCTGTAGTGAACTCCAATAAAAAATACAAAGCCATCACCACCCAGTTCTTTCTCCCTTCTAGAGATGAGATATTAGCCACCCAATCCCAGATTCTCAGATCCATTCCAGGAAAGAAGCCCTAGGTATTGAAGCACAGCTTTCCCTCCCTCCCTTCTTTCTTCCACCCCAAGATTTGTTCCCCAGATAGTTCTAGGAAATGCAAAACCAAGTATATTCTCATTCTTTAGAGCAACCAGCTTTTCATGGCCAACTGGAATCAAATACAACCTGCACAAACATCTATCTGGAGGACACTCCCAAGGCTCCTACTGAGCCAGCCTTCTGCATAACACTGCATTTCAGCTTCCTAGTTCACAAGACACTGAGACATTCTTGAATTCTGCAAGGTGCACTGTGTGTTAATATCTTTGCTGCTCATCATGTGGCCAATAAAGGGCATGACTAGTCAACAAATAAATTTTCTCTTGGCTAAAACTTGCAACAAAACTGTAAGCTGTTTACCAAGGGGCCCACTACAGGTTATATTCAATATATACAGTCAAATCCTAACTATCTGAGATATATTCAGTTGACCATACACCTTTATATTTCAGTAAAAGGTCTTTACATTTCCCAGTGCTATCGATGTTACAAAGTGCTTTCATATGCAGTGCTTCATCTGATTTGCAGGATAATTAAATGATCCTGTCATACCTGATTTTTAGATGAGGAAACAAGTGGTTTCTGGGTATTTCAAGAGGTTAACGCATCTGCCCTCCAACTTGTATGTGAAAACCAAAAACAAAATTCCAAGGCCCCTCAACCATCTGAATGGACTTTGACTCTTTTGGTCAATATATGGCAGAGCTAGGAAAAGAAGATGAGTCTTCCAGCTGCTGATACAGGGTTTTTTCTGCCATACTCCATTACCTCCAAGGCTAAAGTCAAAAGAGGGTGTGGTTATCACATGAAAAAATCTGGTTTGGATTTCCCAAATGTGTATGTAGTATTTGGTGATTTACCTTAATTTAACCTACAGTTCTTTTGGGTTGTAACAGTCTGACTCCATTTTTGAAAACAAAACAAAATCGATTTTAAATGCTGAATTATAGATCTTTGCTGTCCAGTATGGTAGCTACTAACCACTTACGGTTATTTGCATTTCTATTTTAATTAATTAAAATTCAGTAAAATGCAAAATTCAGTTCTTCAGTTGCTCTAGCCACATTTCAAGTGTTACAGTAGTCACATATGGCTAGTGGCTGTGACAATGCAGATTATAGAACAGTTCCATCATCAAAGAAACTTCTATTGAACAGTGCTATTATATAATGTCATCTCCAGAGAAAGAAGACTTTAGAAAAAGTCAGAAACGGCCGGGCGCAGTGGCTCACACGTGTAATCCCAGCACTTTGGGAGGCCAAGGCAGGCAGATCCCTTGAGGTCAGGAGTTCAAGACCAGCCTGGCCGACATGGTGAAACCCCGTCTCTAGTAAAAATACAAAAAATTAGCTAGGCGTGGTGGTGCATGCCTGTAACCCCAGCTACTCAGGAGGCTGAGTTGGGAGAATCACTGGAACCCAGGAGGCAGAAGTTGTAGTGAGCCAAGATTGTGCCACTGCACTCTAGCCTGGGTGACAGAGCAAGACTCCATCTCAAAAAAAAAGAAAAAGAAAAAGAAAAAGTCAGAAACCTCTTGAGGCAGGCATAGTGCTGTCATCTGTCCAATATTGAAGATGATTTAAGAATAAGAAAGAAGAAGAGAACAAAGAAGAGAAAAAGAAGTTGCCTTAGGTGTACCTACCCAGAAAAGGACAAAGGCATTCTTGTAGTCATTGTGTTGTATTTTAGCTCTTAAACTTTTTAAGAGATTAGAATAATTTGACACATAGAAGATCTAAACCACTGAAGAGGCTCTGAAGCAGATAAAAGTAGAAAGAAAATAAAAAACTAATTAGTTACAAACTAAGCTTAACCACAATTCGTTTAAACGATACTATTTACTCTTCACATGATTGGTTTTTCTTTTGCTTTATAGTAAGACATAGTTTATATCTTTAAAGGGGAATTAAAATATTTCTGGGAATTTTTAAAAATAAGTTCACACAGCCACATAAAAACTACAGAAACAGATAAAACCTATCTTCTCATTTATTCCCTAATCCATTCAAATTAAATATAAAAATCCAAGCAGCCACAGTGATATTCAAAAAAGCAAAAGTGAGACAAAACAAAATTCATTTGTCACCTGTGGAGGTAGTTAGCTCACCTAATCTTCACTCCAAACACCAGTAATTTTTAAAAGACAGAAATAAACATGTTCTGCCTTCCCGGAAGGAACTATGTTTCAGGGTAGCCAAATAACCCAGTTGTGAAGAAAATGGTCTGCTTATAGAAAAATGCCAGCTAAAACATGTAGATAGAATTAGAGAATTAGAAATTCACCATTTTGAAACCCCTAATGAAATAATCAACTCAAGCAAGGATCATTAATAAATGCTAAAACAATCAAGTAACTATTGATACAGAATATAACTGAATATACACATGGTACAAAGTTCACGTCACAGACTACTGGCTTGACCCAAGGGGGAATATAGCAGAGGAGATAGGCAGTGATCACCCTAACCTTGCGATCATCTCACCATCACTAATGATGGGATGTGAATACACATTATTGCCTATGAAATAGTCTTTAAAAAAAGAAGTTGAACCTGAATCTAACTAAACCTTGCAATGGGCTGAACGTGTATGTCTTCCCAAAATTAATATGTTGACATCCTAACCCCAAAGGTGCTGGTATTAAAAGGTGGGGCCTTTAGGGGGTCATTAGATCATAAGGACAGAGGCTTCATGATTGGAATTAGTGCCCTTATAAAAGAGGCCCCAGAGGGCTAGCTAGTCTCTCCCACTATGTGAGGGCCCAGCAGGAAGGCCAATCTATGAACCAGAAAGTTGGTCCTAACCAGATATCAAAACCACATGCTCCTTGATCTTAAACTTGCTAGCCTCTAGAACTGTGAGAAATAAATTTCTGTTCTTTATAAGTCATCCAGTTTTTGGTATTTTGTTATAGCAGGCCTAAAAGCCTTTAGAACTAACTTCCAGTTAACCAGGAAAAAACAGAGTGAAAAGTTAAATGACACCATAAAAAGCAACCAGAAAATTCCAGAAGGGGAAATATTCTACAGGACAACTGACTAGTTTTTCAACAAGTCAATTTCACTAAATAGATACATAAACAAAGAGTATGGGTATTTTCCAGGTTAAAAAAGTCTTGAGCTAAATAATCAAATGCAATGTGTGTCCCTTGATTAGAAGAAACTAATTTGAACAAACCAGCCACAAAAGATATTTCAGGGAGACCAAGCTGGAAGGATCACTTGAGGCCAGGAGTTTGAGACCAGCCTGGGCAACGTAGTAAGACCTCCATCTCTACAAAAACAATAAATTAGCTGGGCATGGTGGTGTGCACCTATAGTCCTAGCTACTCAGGAAGCTGAGGCAGGAAGATCACTTGAGCCCAGGAGTTTGAGGCTGCAATGAGCTATGATTGTTTCACTGCACTTCAGGCTGTGTGAAAGAGCAAGACTTTGTCTCAAAAAATAAAAGGACATTTCATAATAATTGAGGAAATCTGAATGTGGACTGGGTAATAAATGATATAAAAAAGCCATTTTTTATTTTGTTTGAAAAGATGATTTTGTAACTATACAGGAAAATGTTCTTATTTTTTTAGAAATCTGTACTAAAGAATTTAGGGGTAAAATATCATTTTCTTTAATATACTTTCAAACACAAGCAAAAAATAGTCATGACACAAATATAGCAAAATGTTTACAATCTATGTTCTATGCTTGCCTGTGAGTGCCATTAATCTCATCTCTCTGCTTTTCTGAAAGTTTGAAAATTTCAAAGTTTTATAATAAATTTTTTTACATCCCATAATTTTATAATAATTTTTTTAAAGTTTGAAGCAAATCAACAACTATAGCTTCAAAAATATCCTGACCCACAATAAACATTGAACAGGGTATATTTCTCCCATTTCCTAAAAAAGTTGGCCCAGGAAGGAGTATGAGAGCTGCCATAGCTCTCCCAAGTCTCATTATTCTCCATCACTCCATGGTAAATCCCAAAATAAATTTTTTAAAAAGTTGTTTAAATTTATAATGTTTTTGATTCTATAATAATTTTATAATAAAATAATTGTAAAATGTTTTTTATTTTATATTTTTAATTTATAAAAATTTTTATACATGTTTATGTTTGAAATGTCTATTTCAAACTTTATGAGATATTCAAATATAAGTAATATAGTTCATCATTTTAGAAATGCCATGCTTTTCTTCTCCAGCAATTACATAATCAAAGAGTAACTGTAGTTTTTCCTAGAACATTGCTTTGTAGGCTGGGCATGGTGGTTCATGACACTTTAGGAGGCCAAGGCAGGCAGATCTCTTGAGATCAGGAGTTTGAGACTAGACTGAGCAACACAGAGAAACCCTATGAGTAGTACAAACACAAAAATCAGCTGTGCGTAGTGGCGTGCACCTATAGCCCCAGCTACTCAGGAGGCTGAGGTGGGAAGATCACCTGAATCTGGGGAGGTCAAGGCTACAGTGAGCCAAGACTGTACCATTGCACTCCAGCCTGGGCAACAAAGTGAGACCCTGTCTCAAAATAAATGAAATTTAATTTAAAAAAAGAAAATTGCTTTGTAAAATTAACTTTTTCAATCAAAACTAAGATTTTTCAGATATAGAGAATGCAGCCCACTGGTCAGATTTGTCAGTTCAAAGAGAATAAATTCTAGTTTCCTATTTTTCTAGCCTGCTTATGATTATCCAATAGGATATCAAAAAAGACCAAAGCCTTTGGGATCCATGTTCAGTATTCCTGAATCTAACTCAGGATGCCAAATCAGGAGACAAGCACATTCTCATCAATTTTCAATCATTCGAGACCAATTTTGCTTATAATTATCCAGTTCTTTTAGACCACCTTTCTCCTGAAGCCAGCCTTATGGCTATTCACTTCACTTTAGCATAAGCTCCCAAGAAGGTGAACAAAATAAGGAAACGATTGGTTAAAGTTGGCGTTTGAAATTCTGAAACATGTCCACCATTCCCTTCACCCATGCCCGCCCCTCTTAGAAATAGTACTTTCAGATTATTTAAGAGTCGATGCTTCTATGTGGATTTTGTCATCTGTCCTTTATAACAGCTAGTAGGTTTAATTTGACTCTATTTTAAGCATATATTGACCTATGCTAATTATCTGTTAAAATAAATTCCACTCTTAGAGTTAATAAAGTGTGTTTGTCATGGAAGACCCATTGAAGTAAGAAGCTGAGGAGCCCTTATGGTAAAGTGGGACAAGAAATAATAAGATATAATAATTTTCCCATGCAAATCAACAACCGTAGCTTCAAAAATATCTTGACCCACAACAAGTATTGGACAGGCCATGTTTCTCTCACTCCCTAAAAAATTGGCTCGGGAAGGAGTATGAGAGCTCCCATAGCTCTCCCAAGGCTCATTATTCTCCATCACTCCACAGGAACAGCCTGTCAGAGAAGAGTGAAAGACCATTTGTCAACCTCTCTTCAACTCCCTGATTCTAGCCAAACTTCATCAATCTCAAGTGAGGAGCCAGAGAGAAATCAAACCCCATATATCCAGCATCATTGTCTACTGGAGTCAAAAATCACAATTCCACTACCCACCCCAACACCACTGGCCCTATTTCTCCCAATTGCTTTTTATTGTGTTTTTTAAAAAATCCTTTCCCCATCCCTGCAACACAAAGAAGGAGGAATTATAGTAGATAAATATGAAGCATGGGGATCCTTTAAAAATGTTTTTAATAATAAATGAGAAAATGAGAAGGAGAGGGTTGGGAAGGCAGGAGGGAATTCAAATGCCAGGGAATTGTTCAGTTTCGCTTTTAAAGGTGTTAACACTCATTTATACATCTGCAAGACACTCCCCTTAAAGAAAAGTTCTATGAGTGTGGGTCTGGTTGCATGAATAAGGATAAAATTACTTTTTTAGACGATGTTTCCCACATATCATTCAGAGACCCCTGAAGTTAGGTATCCCTCTTGTAGATGTCCTTGAGATGCTGCTGGACCTGGGAAAGAGGAAACTGGGATACGGGTCTATGCCAAAAGGTGCTTCTAGTTATAGGACAGAGAGGAAAGGGGCAGAGGGAGAAAAACCCGAGGTCTGAGAATCTGGATTGCAGAAGACTACCGAGGTCGTGGGAGAAGGGAGAGAAAACAAGGATGAAAAGAGAAAGGGGAAGAGGCATGAAATGTTGTCAAATGTCAAAAGGCATTTGGAGAGAAGTTGGGAATTGCATTAAGAAAACCACTGCAAATCTCATTTCAGACCATTTAGAGATATGCCCCTTGGGAACTGCGAGCTCAGGCTGTTTAGCATCAAACAAATGGATCCACTCCATCCCTACTCTAATTAAATAAATCATTCAATAATTCCACTGGGTTAAAGAACCAAAATATTAAAAACCTTCAGGGCCTACTCTTGCCAAATATGTCAGGGATCGTGTGTGTGTGTGTATGCGTGTGTTCTGAGACACCACTACTGTTAAATAGGCAGAGCTAAGACTTAGGGGACTGGCAGATTATTGCAAAAAGGGCACGGGGCAGAGGGACTATGTTGTGAGCCTGGGAAAGAAGTTTGTGTGGGGACTGTGGGCAGTGAACGCGTTGGGAACAATGTGGAAAACTGGGAGCTGCCTTGGAATCTACAGGGCCGGGTAAGAGAATGTCCGAAAGAAAAATGAGCAGGTGCGGGATATGTGCAGAGTCGGAGAAGAGTCCAGGGCGCCCGGAGTGGCTCCAGGAACGACGGACACCCCTCAAGGCTTTTGGGGGCGGTGGGTACTAATAGAACCCAGTGTCTGTGGTGCGCCGGGGAGGCTGTGAGCACGGCGGGAGTGGGGCGCTGGAGGGTGAGGACGCGGGAGTGAGGAAGAAAAGCCGGGGCCGGGCATGGGCCTCCCAGCTGGGCCCGGAGGCAGCAGGGGGACAAGGGCTAGGAGAGGGCATGGCGGCGGCGCAGCAGGAAGCGAGGGGCATCCGGACACTCACCCCGTTGGCCGTGGCCATCTGCACCACGATCTCGATGGCTGTCCTGCTAAAGTACCTGCCGTCGCTGTCCACCACCGTGGTGCAGCCCCGAAGTCGCGCAGGTCGATGGACGACAGCACGCTCTGGATGAAGTTGGGCAGGTAGTTGCGCTGGCCCTCGAAGAGGCCGGTAGGTCGCCGCAGACCCCCGCCGCCGGCCGGCCGCTGGTCCTCGTAGGGCGCAGTGGGCACTGTCAGCACCGGGATGGGGCTCCCCTCCGTGGCGCCTCCTGGCCGGTCCTGCTGCGACTCCCGGGGCCGGAGGGAATCTGCAGCCTGCCGGGGGCCTCCGCCAGCCTGGCCGCGCGCCGGGACTCCGCCTCGGGCCCGGGCCCCCTCTCTGGCAGGTCGGCGCCGTGCGCCCTGCGCCCGCCCGCCTGGGGACCGCCCGCCCCTCCTCTCCGCGCGGCCGCTCGCTGACTCCCTCGGCGGAGATTGCTTCTGCCTTCCTGTAAAGTTTTCTCCCGCCCACGTTCTCCGCTGCCAGACCGCCCGAGGTGTCCTCAGTTTCTCCCCAAGTTGGACTCACTTTCGGGGTGTCCCAAAAGCCTGATTCCAGGGCCTGCTAGCCCGACCCCGGTGACGCCTGCACCCGCGCCTGGCCCCAGCCTTCACGCGCGATCGCCGCCCTCCGGGGCACACCCTCCGCCAGAAAACAGCCGGCGGGTGGCGAGACTTTGGGCAGAGTCCGGGTTCCTCTCCGGCGCCAGGCCCGTCCCCGTCTCCCTGGGAGTGCGCAGCCTACACGCACCAGTTTCTCTTTAGAACAAACACGGGGAGGGATTTTGGAGGGGGCTGAAACCTTTTGCCATCAGCGAACAGCCTCAGCCAAAAATAACCCTGGAAAGGCGAGCTAAGAATGGTTATCTCCTGCCAGCGCTGAAATCGGAGGCTGGGCGCTGCATGTGGGGTGTGTGTGTGTGTGTGTGTGTGTGTGTGTGTGTATCCTCCCACACCGACCATTTGTTGAAGGGAATCACCACTGTCAGACTTCAATCCAACAGGACCCACTCGAGCCATCCACACTTTCCCCAGCCTCCTCCAAAACAGCACACTTTCCAGTATGGACAATTCTTTTTTTTTTTTTTTTCACTTGTTTGTTTGTTGTGGTGGTTGCAACAGCAGCAACACAGACGACACATATTTCCCTATTCTTCTCGCCCTTCTCACCCTCCCTACCCAGCTTCTGCCTTAGAAACAGGCTTGGCCTACACTGTATCTGTCCACACTGTCTGAACTCTTCCCTGAATTAATCGTTTTCAATAGGAGGGGGCTAAATCCCTTATTAATGCCCTACCAGGAGTGAATGAATAAAGCCAAGTTAAAGGGGAACTGGGTACCACATACTGTGCTAGGTTCCTTTGCATGTATCCTTTCATTCTGCTGGAGCTAAAGATGTTCTGCCTCCTCTCCATAAAACGCACCCAAACTCCAAAACCAGGAAATTCTCCATAGAAAATAGGAGTGAAGAGAGAAAAGACTAACAGGATAAACCGCAAAGCAGGAAGAAAGTTTTGTCTCCCATTTCGCTCAAGGAATTTTTGGACCCACCAAGGCTACTGTCCTGAAAGATCCTGCTGCTTCTCCTTCCCCAAATATTGTCCACTTCCTGAGAATAAGGCTGACTTGCCGCAGGCTTATAAAGTGTTTGGTCACAGTAAGACAACTGTGAGTAATAACACACATTGTATACTGTTTTGCAATTGATAAAAGGCTTTGCATCTCTTTTTTCTTTGGAGGCTGAAGAAAAGAAGAATGATATTCACGCAGTTCCCATTTTACAGATGAAAACAAGAGGACTTTTTCTGTGAAGTCAGGAAAGTGGTTACAATGGTACTTTCCGCCTGTCCGAATTATGTATTGCCCCTCCCCTTTCTGTTAATAACATTGAAGTGTGATGGGACAACCACTGAAGCCGTCAGTTGAAACCTGCTGGGACTTTTTAGCCATTCTCTTCAACATAAAGAATGGGTGTTTTTGGAGGGGATGAGAGGAATGGGGAAATGTTGTCAAAGAGTACAATGTTTTAGTTGAGACAGGAAGAATACATTTTGTTGAGATCTACAGCACAGCATGGTGACTGTAGTTAACAATGAAGTGTTGTGTATTTCAAAATTGCTAAGACAATAAATTTCAAATGTTCTCACCACAAAAAAGATAGGTTTTGAGGTGATGAATCTATTAATTCTCTGGATTTAATTATTCCACAATGTATACATATATCATAACATCACATTATACCTCCGTAAATACATACAATTTTAATTTGTCAATTAACATTTTTTTAAAAGAATAGTGTGGCCAGTTGGGGAGGTAGTTTTTTTTTTTTTTTTCCTCTAGTCTCTACTCAGTCTCCAAGATCCCATTCCCCATAAAGTTCCTGTCACCCAGGTGGAGTGCAGTGGCACAATCATGGCTCACTGCACCCTCTCCCTCTTGGGCTCAAGTGATCCTCCCGCCTACAGGTACATGCCACCACGCCCAGCTAATTTTTGTAGTTTTTGTAGACATGGGGTTTCACCATGTTGCCTAGGCTGGTCTCGAACTCCTCAGCTCAATCAATCTGCCCACTTTAGCCTCCCACAGTGCTGGGATTACAGGTGGGAGCCACCAAGCCCAACCCATAAAGTTCCTAACTTTTTATCTCCCTGGGAGTGCACAGCCTACACACACGAGTTTCTCTTTAGAACATACTTAAGAGTCTTGGCTTAGCATCCAACACACAGAACTTTAACACTTCTACGGATCTGTGCAGCTGTCTATGGTGTGGGTTTTTTTTTTTTTTTTTTTTTTTTTTTTGAGACGGAGTCTTGCTCTTTCGCCCAGGCTGGAGTGCAGTGGCCCGATCTCAGCTCACTGCAAGCTCCGCCTCCTGGGTTCACGCCATTCTCCTGCCTCAGCCTCCCGAGTAGCTGGGACTACAGGCGCCTGCCACCACGCCCGGCTAATTTTTTCTATTTTTAGTAGAGACGGGGTTTCACCGTGTTAGCTAGGATGGTCTCGATCTCCTGACCTCGTGATCCGCCCGCCTCGGCCTCCCAAAGTACTGGGATTACAGGCTTGAGCCACCGCGCCCGGCCGGTGTGGGGTTTTTAAGATCTCTTTCTAATGACACTTTATTTTGCAAAGCAGGACAGTTTCATTCCCAGAAGAGCAGGTATGGTAAATCCTTTGTTCCAGTAATGAAGATAATGATCTAAACCCTAAGCCTCAGAGAAGCCCAGAAACCCTCCAGGCCTCCATCTCTCTGCTCCTAGCACCTGCCTCTCTCTTCACATCAACATCATTCTCCCCTCTCACAGCCCAGCTCCTTCCACAGACCCAGGGATTAGGCACCAGCACCTCAGACTAGATTTTAGAGAATTACCATTCAAGAGGCAATCCTCTTCCCTTGGTTCCAATTTCAAGGTTCTCAAAGACTGGAGCAGGGCTAGTTTGAGGCAATGTGCCCCATCGCATAACCAGAAAGAACCTTACAGTGAAAAGGAGAACAATTCTTCCAAAGTAAGGGGGTGCTGATCCCCAGAGGGAGGACAGATGGGCAACCAAACAGTAACCGGGCCACCATATGCTTCACACTCACTGATCAGGGATTTCTAAAACCACTTTTCTTTTCTCTGAATTTTATAGGACTTTGTATCACTCATAAAGGAATGTCTTATAGGCTGATAACACCTTTCTATTCATGCTTATACTTATCATTTAGGCTAGGATAATTTCCTAACCTCAGTGTCCTCACTATAAGATGGGAATTATTATAATCCCTACCTCATAAATTGTTGGGAGGATTAAAATACTTAGTAAAGTGCCTGACTAATAGAAAGGCATTCAATAAATGTTAGCTATTCATGGTGTCATCATCATTATATTTACCATTATTACTAATCTCCTGTATTGCAAGAATTACAGTTTATATTTTTGTAGACCATCACTGTAGCTAAAGGGTCTTTGGGCCATAGGTGATATTCCATAAAGGTTGGTTAAATTGATCTGTGGTTTTTGACTCTGGAAACTCAGAACTCCCTCAAAATGTACAAAACAGATTTACCTGCTAAATAAATCTCTTCAAAGCTGACCCCAGGTTTAATTGAATTATTTCCAATGAATTTGTCACAATGATGGAGAAAGGAAACTTAGAGGGCCCCACAGTTGTTTGCTGGTAAAATGAGAAGTTTGGATTAGATCAATGTTTCCCAAAATATTTTCCTCAGAATGTTAGTGCCCCTCGAATCCTGCACAAAGCAACAGGTTCATGACCAAGTAGCTTTTAAAACTCCTGTACACTCTACTCCCATTCTTCACAATGCACACTTTCATATTAAAAGTTCTGAGAGGTCCTCAACAGAAGACATCACTTAACTTTTTTTTTTTTTTAAGACAGATTCTCACTCTGTCACCCAGGCTGGAGTACAGTGGCCACCACTCCTGGCCTAAAATTTTTTTAACCTGGTGATTCCCAATCTAAACTCACAGGGACCAGTTTTCTTAATGAAAGAGAATCAGACTAGCTTGTAACCATAGCTGGTGACACTCTCCTGCCCCATTCCTTGTATGTCCTCAGTGGACTAGGTCAGGAATAAATAAATTTTCCTGATTCTCAAGGGCTGGCCATTCCTTTGCACTGAGCTCAAAGCTTCTCTGTAGCATGGGTCACAATGAATGGTAGCCCTGATAGCCTAGAGTAGCCTTTCAGCCTTCTCTGAGCCTCTAAAGACTGAGGATCCTTGGCATGAAATGGAGCAACTGGTATACCCTTGCTTCCTCTGGGGACTCTCTTACTCTCAAAAAGGCATCAGCCATCATCTCCATCTAGAGAATATACTAGCTGACTCAGCTTGACCAGCCTGTCCCAAAATGAGAATCTGGGTAAAATAAGCATTGAAACACTTCATTCCTTGTAGATTCACAAAACATATTAGCATATTACAGACTATGAAGTTCTTCAGGAAAAAAGAAACCTATTTAACTTTAATCCAACATTGCCAAGTTTTATTTGACCATGGAAGATTTTTCCAAAACACTTACAAACAGATCAAGGACATTAATCTTTCATGAAATACTAGATCCCCAGGGTCCTCTCCAGCTACATCATTCTGTGATTTTCTTTTTTATTTGTGATGCATTAAAAGATTAATCTCTATCAGACTTCCATTTAGAAATTCACCAGAATGTGCAAAGGCAGCAGGTAAAATTGCTGAAGGGTATTATAAAAATACCCTCCAGTGATTTTTGAAACTTAAACTGAAATATTTATATAACTATATATTTCAGTTTGTATATTATATATATATGTATATACACACATATATATGTGTGTATATATATTGGTGTATGTATATCTATATCTATGTATATATGGCATTATATCCATTTTACAGATGCAGAAACTGAGCTTTAGAGGGGGTGAGCAATTGGTCCAAAGCCACACAGCACACAGGTAGTCATTGATAAAGGTAAAAACAAGAGTTGAAGCCTGAGGTGTAAGGACACAGAGACAAGTACACAAATGTTTACAAGTTACACATATGACACGTGCCTTTAACATGAATTTCTTGAACATTCATTTAGAGGTCTTACAATGAAGACATGAGAGTGGCAGCAAGTTCTGTTGGAATCAGGGGAGCGTGTTCTTCTATAATCCCCTGGCTAGCAGGAAAGCACACTGATTTGGCCCATGGTAGTTATACACTCCCATTGAGTCAGGGGCCACTTCTATGCACACAGGAGGTGCTAAAAATATGCTGTTGACTCATTGCCTCTAAGAGCAGAAGAAATGCCAAAAGTATAGGACAAGAGGCAGAAAAGCACACGGAAAAATGTCGTAGGGCAGTCCTCTAAGGAAGTGTTAGATCCCTTTGAAATCTGTCCAAACACTTTCTTGTGCTGGGGAAAGTCAATTACATATTTCAAGCAACCCCACATGTCATACGAGTATCTTGTACGTGTTTGTGTACTCGTGTCTGTGAACTTACATCTCAGACTTCAACTTCTCACTCCCCACCCTTATCAATGACTGCCTGCATGGCCTTGGGCAAGTTGCTTTCCCTCCTCAAAGCTCAGTTTCTGCATCTATAAAATGGACATAATGCTACCTACCTCATGGGGTTAGTGATCACATTTAAGGAGCTAATATGTGGAAATTGCTTACACAGTACCTATCACATAATAAGGGTTTAATAAGTGTTTGATGTAATTGTTTTGATTATTGTTACTATTACTAAAATAATAATTACTACAATAATAATGATTCTTATTCTCTATATTAGTATTATCTTTGAAAATGGGCATGGATTACGTCTATGTAACACTTTTGGTGCAATATCTAGCATTATATCACACAGAAATTAGAGAATTCATATTATTAAGGATGAAAAAATATTTTTACTGACCCTTAAATTCTTCGTAAGTAACTGCAAAAGAAGCCATTATCCCAACACATGAAATAAAAAAAAATTCAGTTCCTCTGGAGTTTGTTTTTGGAGGTAGCCACAGGATACCTAAAATTTTTTCTTTTCAGAGAGACTGAGGGGCTCACTAGGTTGACCAGGCTGGTCTTGAACTCCTGGTTTCAAGCCATCCTCCCACCTCAGCCTCCCAAAGTGCTGGGATTACATGCATGAGCCACCACATCCAGCCTACCTAAAATACTGGATGCTGTTAATAAATCTCCTGAGGCCAGCATAAGAAGGTGGTGGGCAAAACTAATGCAGGTATGTTTTTCTGGCTTTTTCATGTATTGGGCCAAACTTTGAAAAGCACTTACTATTAATGGCTAACTTGCAAAATTTGTGATTTATTAAAAGCAGATTTTAATTGTTTTACCTAAAAATAATAGGCCTCTGATCTGCCAAAGATGAAGATTTAATTTCTAGGTGTTCCTCACAATACCTAGAAACATCAGTGGAATCGATTATTAAACACTTTAGAACTATTCTCTTCAAAGTTCTTTAATATATAATACAGCAAAAGAAAAGTTTCTTTTCTAAAGGCTTCTCTATAGCATTTTTAATAGTTGAATTTCATTTCTGAAGGCTCCTAAAAAGAATAGAATTTAGATCTTTATTAAAGAGGAAATATATTTTCCATGTTTAATTTAAATTACATTCCATCAGTCATTTGCAATCTTAGCCTACACGGAATTTTTTTTTTTGGTAGTTTTTATGTTTGGGCTTTAGGAGGGGATTCCCAATAACCTCTATATAAATATTTCTAATCTCTATAGAAATATTTTAACATTTCAATGTAAATTAGTATTTTAAAGCTATTTTATCCATAAAAATAATGAATTTGCATGGCTGAGGGTGAAATAATGTGTTACCAGGACCCCTCAGTTTTGGGGGTTGTGAGTAGATCCCATCTTCATGTTCCTCCAGCCCAGTCCAAGCCTGGCTCAGGTCCTCCTCCCCCATTTGTCAGGAACCACCATCCCCAGGGATTCTATGAGCCCTGCCTGACCAGTGTTCTCCATCAGAGTTTACCAATCTTTTGTTCATTCCCTCAGAGCACAGCTAAGCAAGAGTACACTAATTTG
This sequence comes from Pan troglodytes, assembly GCF_028858775.2. Taxonomy (NCBI): domain Eukaryota; kingdom Metazoa; phylum Chordata; class Mammalia; order Primates; family Hominidae; genus Pan; species Pan troglodytes. The sequence continues at coordinate 108,063 of NC_072417.2, forward strand.
AAAATTAACTCAAGCAAATAGAGGAACAATATCCCCAACACATTGCATTTTAACATAGGGTTTCCTGGACACACTGTTTCAACCCAAGAGTTGGGCTAATAGTAGGAGTTCCATCTGCTAAAATACGGCTGTCAGCTTCAGAGGGAAATTGATGAACGTCTTCATAGTTTGTTTTTACTTTTCACTTGGCACTGTTTCTAAAATTTCCTCTGAAGCCAAAAAATAAGTTATTTCCCAGCACACTGGGCACTTTTCATTTATCATTGGATTGATTTTTGTAACTTGCAGTAGGAGCTGAAATCGACCAGGGGGTTCTTATCCAACAGACAGCAGCAAAACTCTTTGTGTATCTGCGTTGCTTTCAACAAGCGTGACTTCCTCAATGGCATCATTCGTGAGCGTAACACAGAGCTCAGCAATAACATTTCTTCACTAACCCTACCAGGTATCCAACATAGGATGTTACTTCCCTTCACTGTTTTCCGACTCCTGGCAGATATTAATCATTGGGATTTGGGAACAAGGAAATAGAATTTCTGAGAATGCTTGGGAATTCCCAAATTCATATGATTTTCATAACACTTCACTTACAAGTTTTTGAAAAATAATAAGTGACTATAATAACAAGCAAATAGTCGTTTTTTTCTGTAACAGGATTATATGAAAAGTTTTAGTAGTCTTCTGTCTCAAAAAGATATGATAACAAATGATGATTTATTATTATTATGAGCCAACATATTGTAACAAGATTATAAAATCCAATAGCATTAATAGAGAAAACATTAAAAAGAAATGAATATTATCACAAAATAAATGCTAAAGAAAAGTCCTTTGAAGATTGAAAGGTAACACCACAAATACTTAATGATTTAATCGTTGTTTACATGACATTGTTAAACAAGGCATCAATCATCCCCTCCAATACCATTTAAATAACATAACATTCTGATCTCCTGGCAAGATGAATAGCACTAGAAAGAAGCAACTGTCAAAATGGCCGATTTAAGGGCATATTTTGTTTCTAAAACTTGGCATTTCTTAGAAAACCTCTCATAGGATTTGTAAAACATATACTATGCCTATGAACACATTAATATTTATTTGCAGAAATGGTTCACTGTTAGCAGTGGACAAGGCCATGAACACACACTTGTAACACAGCAACAGATACAAGAAAGTCTGACTGAGGCTCCTTTACTGCTCCTGTCCTGTTCACCTTAACTTTCATCTCCACATGTCAGTGCTTCCTCATCTTGCTTGACTTGAAGTCAGTGCATTTCTTCAAGCCAGTAAGTTCTCTATTCTGACTATTAAGCTGTAATTTTCACAGGAAAATTAGAATGTTCCTTCCCATTTTCCTAATTTCTCAACTGATTTTTCTCAGAATTCAGAATCCATAAATATTGAAATGCCAGGAGAGAATTTCCAAATGGAAATGCTGTTCCCTTCGTCCATTTTCAGAAGAAACCGTAGGATAGTGTTATCCTTCTCTTCTCCAATTTTTTTTTCCTGCAAACTTATGGTTATCACCTCTTTAAGTGAGTAGCTCACAATTTTGCCTCCCCTGCAAATGGTCCCAAAACGGTGAAGTGGGTCCTCTTTAGCTGTGTCTTTAGTACATAATCCTGCATTTCTGACCATATGCAGGGAGTGTGACCCAGGGAAGGATCCCTGACTCAATGGGATTTCTCTTGCTGTCTCTAGAATTTGAACACCGGAACCCAGACGTACAGAGGCTGGGAGCCATCGTGGTGTGCTATATTGATGACGGCAGCAGTGGGTGGTGTGGGGGCAGTTAATTGACAGCTACCTGTTGCTGACATCCCAGGAACTGCCTGAACCTCCTCTTTCCCAGTCATAAGATATCTAAGATTCTGCAGTATTCTTCGTTAAATCCTAGCATGGTTTAAGCTAGCCAGAATTAGGTTCTGTTGCTTTCAATCAACAGAACCTTAGCTAATACGTTGTTATTTCCTGGTCTTTGTTCCTTTAATTTTCCAGGAAAAGAAGGGAAAATGGCTTACTGGTTTTAAAAAGAGACAAGGGACAACATACCATTTATGCAAAATTTAGAAGCACTCAAAGGAAACTCTGGAAAGTTCCTGAGACATATATAGGTAGGATCAGCATAAAACTTGAACAGTGTATCTAGATCATGGTTGCCATGGTTGCCTTGACACAATGAACATCTGTATCAAGATCATATTTTCTTGGTGGGACAGAGAGAAGCACAAGGCGGGACTCACATTTACAGTAATCCTTGTTTTCCAGGGACCATACAACCCAGTTTGTCCAGAGCTGTTCATCTTAAGTTTGTTATCCCACCGTAATTATAAATAGAACCTCCTTTTTCTCTCAAGAATATCCCACTTTGGATGATAATTTCTGTGACTACCCATTAAGAATATTTAATAACTATAGAAAACTGCTTCTCTATATTTTTTGTATGTTTGAAACATTTTATAACAAAAATATCTTTAAAGTTATCACCTACACAGAATATAGCTGCCAAATGCTCCTACTCTGCTATTCTAACCATGAATCCCTCTGGGACCCCTTCCTCCTATGGCGCTTGTGAGGATGAAATGAAATAAGCTCTATGAAGTGCCCAACAGTGACCAACACTGAATAAAATACAGCCACCATAGGTGGCCTTCCCTTATGTTCACCAAACTCCTGATAAGTTATTCGGTGATGTTTTAATCTTAATATTTTATGTAGATTATACATTCATCTGATTCAAAATGCAAAAGGTACAAAAGCGTATACAGTTAAAAGTTTCCCAACCCACTACCATTTATCTCCCTGGAGGCAACTGTTTCCAGATTTTTGAATATCCTTAAAGAATATCATATGTATGGAAAAGAAAGATTATATATTATGGGGTTATATTCCAATAAACTTATGAAAATATTGTAAGCTGAAAATGCATTTAATACACTTAACCTACTAAACATCATAGCTTAGCTCGGCCTACCTTAAACACTCACATTAACCTACAGTTAGGCAAAATCATCTAACAGAAAGCCCATTTTATAATAAAGTGGGCTTTGAATATCTCATGTAATATAATGAATACTGTACTGAAAGTGGAAAACGGAATGGTTGTATGAGTACTCAAAGTACAGCTTCTGCTGAATGTGTATTGCTTTCAAACTATCTTAAAGTTGAAAACTCATAAGTCAAAATATTCTAAGTCAGGGATTGTTTGTACTTCTACTTTACATGATGAAATTGAGCCTTGAAAAGATTAAGTGACTCGCCCAAGGTCACACTGGCAGTTAAATAGTGAAACTTGGATCCAAATTGTTCAGTCACTACATGTATTGTCTTGAAATTTGAAAAAGAGGAAGAGGAATTAAACTACTAAATTGAAGGACTATTTTAGGCATAGAAGAAGCAGATGCCTTCATGTCCAAGTGATTGTGAAAAGCCCACTTGCCCCAAAATATGTCTCCTGGTCATATGAAATTCCACCATTTCAGATTTTTACCTGGGGATTTAGAGTAATCTGCTGTTTTCCTAGAGCTCCCCTAAAATAGAAATAGAAAATTTTGGAAGGCTAAATATATGCTAACATTGGAAAACTCATTTTCTCCCCTTCGTAAGGCAAGGTACTGAAGGCGGGGGCCCTACGGGCTGTGCAGGGACATCCTGGAGGCATGGGGAGAAGAAACTGAAAGGCAAGTTTATATGGAACAAAGAATACCAATCTCAGGATTCTCCCTTGAACCTGCCCTAACTTTGTTCAAATAGACTTAGCCACTGACCTGCTGTCAAAAGACCACAGCCAATCTGACTTGTTTTCAATATAATGATGAATATTGATTTGGTCCCTTCATCCAACATTCTCAGCTGGATCTTTTTGACCGAGGATATACATTACTAGGTGAGTACAGGCAGTTAATTCTTCCACACGGGACTTCGGAGTTTCTGAGTTAACCAGAATCACCCACCTTAACATCTGCCAGTTTATACCCCAAGTCCTGACCAGTGCCCCCTACCTGCTATGCCTCATGTTTTCAATAGAGCATAAAATCAGAAATGAAAGATGAAACATCATAGCCAATATCACAGAAATACAAAGGATCCTAAGAAACTGCTAGGTATAATTACACAGTAACTAATTGGATCATCTAGAAGAAATGGATAAATTCCCAGACACATAAAACCTACCAAGATTGACTCATGAAGAAATTTAAAAATCTGAACAGACTTATAGCAAGCAAGGAGGTTGAATCAGTAAGAAAATGTCTCCTATCAATGAAAAACCCAAAACCAGATGGATTCCCAGATTAATTCTACCAAATATTTTAAGAAGAACTAATACCAGTCTTTCTCAAACTCTTCCAAAAAGCTGAAGTGGAGGGAATACTTCCAAACTCATCTTACAGGGCCAGCATTACCCTGATTCCAAAGCCAGACAAGAACACTACAAGAAAGGAAAATGACAGGCCAATATCCTTGTTCTACATAGATGCAAAAATCCTCAACAAAATCCTAGTAAACCAAATTCAATAGCACATTGAAAGAATCATTCACCATGATCATGTCATGGTTCAACATAAGCAAATCAATACATATAATATACCATATTAGAAAAATAAAGGATAGAAACTATATGGCCATCACAATAGATATAGAAAAAGCTTTTGACAAAATTCGAAACCCTTTCATGGTGAAAAAAAAAACACCCAACAGATCACGTATTGAGGGACTGTATCCCAAGAAAATAAAGGCCATATATGACAAACCCATAGCTAACACCATAATCAATGGTGAAAAGTTGAAACTTTTCCTCTACCATCAGGAACAAGACAAGGATGCCCACAGACACCACTTCTTAGGGTAATTAGGCAAAAGAAAGAAATAAAAGGCATCCTAATAGGAAAGGAAGAAGTGAAACTGTCTCTACTGATGGCATGATCTTGTTATATATAGAAAACCCTACAAACTTCACTAAAAAAAGGTTAGAACTCAACAAAAAGAAGGGAACAATAGACACGGGGGACTCCAAAGGTGGGAGGGAAGGATGGTGGGAGCAAGGGTTGAAAAACTACCTATCGATTACTATGCTCGCTGCTTGGGTGGTGGGATCATTAGAAGCCCAAACCTCAGCACCATGCAATATACCTGTTTAAGAAACCTGTACATCTACGCTCCTGACTCTAAAATGAAACATACAATATTTAAAAAACAAAAACAAATAAATACAATTTGAAAACTGTTAGAACTGAACTGATAGGTGAAATCAGTAAAGTTGTAGGATACAAAATCAACATATAGAGCCTTGAACACAGCAACATCCAGCTGTCTGACACGAAAGTCTCAGGGGCAATAAAACCTCTATATGAACTCAGAAACAATGAGCTAAGTTGTGTTTATGTCTGAAAGGATGTTAAGAACTTCATTCATGTTACATCAGAGCCAACAGAAAGAACCAACAGGAAACCTGTACCCAACAAACAGAAATGACAAGATGAAGGGAAAGCAGAGGTGAGGGCTTACCTTAGAAAGGGCAAGTGATTAGCTCAATATGCAATACAATGTTTGCTCCTGAGCCAAAAATTTGTACAACAATTTGGATATTACTTGCACAACCAGAAAAATCAGCCACTCATTAGGAAAATGTGTTTCTGTAGAAGTCTTAGGACTCAGCTATCTATAATAACATGAAAAGACAATATTTTCATCCAAAATGAGTATTTTTGTTTGTCTTGGCTTGTTATTCTAACGTCAACAGCCTCTAAATAAACTGTTGAAGTACATGATATAACCACCTCTTTCTCCATCTTTCCCATTGCTCCCATAGGGTTTCAGTTGTGCAATTTCACCATTAGCAAAGCTTTTTGCTGAAATCTGGCTTTTCAAAGGGAGAGTATCCAGAAACAGAAGATGCTGATCTGGGAGGCTCTTCCTAATAGAACTGCTGCTTCAGTTTAACTTGAAAAAGCCCACACCCAGTTCCTAATGACAAACATCTGAACACCGGGTCTTCCCCTGAGCAAGACCATGCTATGCCTCCTGCTCGCTCTGTTCTATAAGCAACCCACAGATTGCTCCCTGTGAAGAGGAGCCTGCAAGGGGAGTAGCATTCCACCAGACCCTGATTTAGCAAGATATTTCCGTATCATTCCCCCAACCAGCTGGAAGTCCTCCACTGCTCTTGTGTAAAAATCTAACTCATCTCGCTGAATTTCCTGATTTAAAAGTCTAATTCATTTCACCAAAAGTGTGACAGAAGGAAACCAAGTACACCATTTGGTATAAGGTATTTGGTATTGGTACACCATTTCTTACCAAACCAAAGCTATTGCATGTGCATTCTGGGGGAAAAACATTATCCAAATATGTTATGGAGGGGGTGCCAGCCCAGTGTCATCCTCTTACTATTGCCATAGGATCTTGGCTGATGGCATCAGAGGAAAAACAAGTTTACCAATTACTTTCAACAATTAAGCTCACTCCTCCATGAAAAATATGTCACAAGTCCAATGTCTCTTATTAAAATAAGCACTGCAAAATATAAAGGAGTCACAGTTTTAAAATGGGATACACGTTCTCTAAGCGGTGAACCACGTTAGAGGTGCACTGTTTACATTGTTTAAAGTCCCCTGGAGCCAGGGTTAGGAAGCGCATCTGTTCTTTGGTGTTCTGGGATGAAGGAGAAAGGAAAATGTGCTGCCAGAAGTGAGTGGGAAGGAGCCCATGAGATAAAGGAAGTAAATCCATTTGCTGATTGCAATAATAATGGTAATACACGAAGCTATACATACATACATACATACATACATACATGCAAATTTTCACATTTTTTTAAAAAAAGAACTTAAGGCTTCCACTCATGTAATCAGCCCTTATGAACTCTCCTGATTAGCTGCAAGGAAAATCTTCCTTTCTCCTCTTTCTTGCACCATCCCGTGCTCCCTTTTGACTTTTTTTTTTTTAACTTATAAACAATCAGCTCATATTCTGAAGTTTGTAGTCCCCTCCCGCCCCCTCTCTCTCTATACGGCTCATTTACATTGGCAGCTGTCGTGCTGCTGGGCATCCTCAAACCCACAAGCTTCCCTTTAATGTTTGAGCAGACAAACATGATCATGCACTAGGCATCACTGTGCCACTCAAAATGCTTTTTTGTTTTTTTTATTGCATCTGAGAGAAATCTCAAGGTTGCAAACCTGGAGTCAGAATTGTCTCCATGTGTCTCAGTGGGAAGAGTATCGTGTGAAGAAACAAGTTGATTCTACTAATCAAAAGGAATTTTTTTTTGATATCAGGTCATCCTCCGAATGAATTTATATTACCGAGTGGAGGGTCACATGAAGAAAATGGTCAAACAGCACCACCTAGAGCAAGAGCTGAGAAGTGCAGCGGAGCCGGGCTGTGTCAGGAAAGAAAAGCAAGCTGGGGCCTGGCTCAGCGCTCTCCCCTCTGCTCCTGTCTGCACGGAAAGATTAGGATGACAGTGGCAGGAAGCCTGTGCACCTAGTATGCATCACTTGAAGGGAACACACAGATTCCAGTAAACAGTTGGAAGGAAATGTTAATACCAGGCTCTGCTAAACAATATGAAATGACTCCTAGATGAGACAAGCGACTTTCATCAAAGTTTCCTGATACCTGAAAAGACAGCCCAGGGGATCCTGCACTACATGTGGTGTATGTAAATTAAGCGGGTTTTTTTCCCCTTTGTAATCAAGGCTCATACACAAACAAAATCACACTTTAGAAACGGCCTATTTCAACTTGTAACTAGCTTGCTTTCAGGGGCTCCAGGTCAAAAAGAAATAGAGCGCAAAGACGCTTTCTCCTTAGGGATCATACACAAATTCACTCTGTCCGTTTCTTTCCCACATGGAGCAACAAAGCCGTCAGACTTCTCCATCCACCCATTGGGTCCTTCCTGATTAAAGTGAGATAAATCACAGCCCTCTCTCTCCAGATGGCAGGCGACAAGAGGGGGATGCTTGCCTCAAGAAGTCCTCCCCATCCCTCTGCATTCATGCAAGCCCGAGCGGAGAGATGCAAGAAATTACGGATGCAATTTAATTCCCCAGACCCTGCAATTAAAAATGGAAATTTTTTGGCCACGCCTGTTGGCTCACGCCTGTAATCCCAGCACTTTCAGAGGCTGAGGTCGGCGGATCACCTGGGGTCAGGAGTTTGAGACCAGCCTGGCCAACATGGTGAAACCCTGTCTCTACTAAAAATACAAAAATTAGCTAGGAATGGTGGTGGGCGCCTGTAGTCCCAGCTACTCGGGAGGATGAGGCAGGAGAATCACTTGAACCCGGGAGGCAAAGTTTACAGTGAGCCAAGATCGCACCACTGCACTCCACTCTGGGTGACAAAGGAAGACTTCATCTCAAAAAATGTTTTTTAAAAATGGAAGTGTTGTTCTTTCATTTGTAAATGTGTTTTGGTAAAAGAGGGGCAGTTTAAGCAACCCTTTCTATTGTCTACATTGTTAAAATTCATCCGACATGGACTCTTGACTCCGTTTTGCCTGGGCAGACCCAATTCAAGCATTTACAACAGCTATAACCTCCTCAAATCAAAAAGAGGAATCAGCATTATTGCTAAGTTCAAATAAGGTCTTGTTTTATTTCATTTTTATTTTTGAATGCAGCCATTCCTCCATGTGCTGTCATCAGGTAAGATTGTCAGTCCTGATTAGGTAAAGGTATTATTACAAAATGCAATTCTTAAACATTCAGTGTCTAACTACACTTTTAATAAGCCTTTCCCCCTCCCCTATGTATTCTCCCTTAGACACCCCTTCTCAAATTTAAAATCACAGAAACTAAAATATGATGCCTAAAGAGAGCCTAGCGACTGCCCAGTCCTCTAATTTGATGAGTGGGAGTACTGAAGCCCAGAGGAGGTCAAGTAATTTGTTCCCAATGTCTTAGATAAGAAGAAAATGACCAGCTGGGAAATCCCACTCATGTCAAGGCAGAGGCACAGGGCCACAGACTGTGGTTGAATTGTGCCACACTCCTACATCCTTCTTTAGGAATCACAGAACATTCCTGTGTTGAGTCGGAGTCACTGACTTCCTTTTCAGGCTGACTGAGTTCTGTCCTTACGGGCTGCGACAAGAAGTTTTGGTATTATGCTACACCAAGACCATTTATCTAGTTCAAGAAATGAGCACAGTCCTTAGAGCCCAGCAACTTTCCCCATGTCCAGTAAATGTAGCTTCTCCATTAGAAGCTGTCAGAATGGAGCCTTCTGGCTCATCTTGATTTTGATTTGTGCAAGAATGAATGGTTGTGCTAAGACAGATTTCCTAGCTGATAGAGAGCGAAACTTTTTTCTCATAATCTATAAAAAAATTAAATTAGAACTTTTTTCTCATAATCTGTGAAAAAATATTAAATTAAATCTGGCTCGTCTTGATTTTGATTTGTGCAAGAATGAATGGTTGTGCTAAGACAGCTTTCCTAGTTGATAGTGAGCAAAACTTTTTTCTCATAATCAATAAAAAAAATTAAATTAGAAGCATAGAGTTTATTTCATGACTTTTATCTTCCTGCAATTTTCTTGTGGGCATAAATGATTTGTTTTTATCCTGCCTGCCCCCCAATCCCTTTTCCAAGAGACTAAAAGAGTATCTAGTGCAAAGTAGAGACTCAAATATTTTTTAATAAACAGTGATCCCAGCCACCCAGTGCATGTTGCCAAATGCCAACCCCATGAATGATCAAACACATCATCTCATTCAGCCAATCAAAATCAAGTGCTACCTATTTTATTAAGTTTTCATAGCCCTTGGGCATCTGCTTTCTCAGCATTTCCCAAACTTGAGTCATTCTCATCCTGCCTTCCTAATTTTGCTCTGTCAATTACCTCTACTATTATTTATTTCATATATTTTTCAATAGCCCCACTTTTGAAACTTAAATACATGCCTTTTAAAAGGAAGCTTTCTTACTACTATACATCAAAAGCCATTATTACTTGTTCTAAGTACTCATAACAACATGGTCACAACTATTAAAATTTACTAATGTGCATCCACATACTCTCTAAATTCATGGAGCATCTGCACACACTTTAAGAAACAATTCTGCATTACTCACTCAATTTTCTGGACATCCTTCTGAGGCAGGACAAACCTTGGGCCCAAAGAATTGAGGTAGGAGTCCAAGCAAGTTGCCAGCCACATAAAGGCAAACCTTGGCTGAGAAGTCAGGACTACCAGCCCCTAGGTTATGGTTCATGCTCTTTCCTCTGCTCTCCAGAACCTCCTATCTCCAAGTGTAGTTAGCAGCCCAGATGCAGCAGCATCCTCTAGAGACTTGTTAAAAATGCAGAAGCTCAGGCTCCACCCCAGGCCTATGCAGACCGAATCTGCATTTTAACAAGGTGCAGGTAATTCACGTGCACATTAAGTTTGAAAAGGCCTGGTCTAGATCAGCGGTTCTCTAACTTACCAGCACATTAGAACCATCTGTAGAGACTTTAAAAATACCAGTGCCTGGGCTTCACCTCCCAGAGAATCTGACTTAAGTGTCTGGGGTTTGCCCTGAATCAAGGTATTTTTAAAAACTCCTCAGCTTATACAAAGCTGGCAGGGCTGGGCACAGTGGCTCATGCCTATAATCCCAGCAGTTCGTGAGGCCAAAGTGGGAAGATTCCTTGAGTACAGGAGTTTGAGATTAGCCTGGGCATAAACCCGATCCCTACCAAAAAAAAAAAAAAAAAAAAAAAGTAGTTGGGCATGGTGGTGGCACATACCTGTAGTCCCGGCTACTCAGGAGGCTGAGTCCTCGCTTGAACCCAGGAGGTCACGGTCTGGTCCACAGAGCAAGACCCTGTATCAAAACAAACAAACAAACAAACAAACAAAAAATGCTAGCAGCTTACCAGCTAGGGAGGCCTGTAGAGCCAAGTTTTCCAAATGGGGCTACATTAGTTGTTCCAGAACTTTAGCTGCATCAAAACCACCTGGATGGCTTGTTCAGCTACAGAGGGTCTGGCCATGCCCCTAGAGTTTCCAGCTGAGGGTCTGGAATGAGGCCCGATGATTTGCATTTCTAACAATCTCCAGGTAATGCTGATGCTGTGGGTCCAGGGACCACATTTTGAGAATCTATGCTAAATGAATCGGAGAAGACCAAAGCTCAAACTTATTCCAAGAACTTTTCAAGGCCCACCTGCAAGTTGTAGTGGAAGTAAGCATCTAAGGGTGCAAAAAAGTGTCACTGTAGACTAAGGCCTTTTACCTGAGCTCTCAAATGTTCACATTTCTCTTATCAACCTAAATAACAAACAGAGAGAGGCTCTCCACAAGAAAAAGATATTCGTTTGGAAACAGAGCCTTGCAATAGAAACAGGCAAGGCAGAATAAACTATACGCATATTCACGGAGGTAAAGGAAGACAAAAGAAAAAATGAGGAAGATTATATGATCATATGGAGATGATTACCCTTGGCTACAAAGATCAATAACAAAGGTGATGCCAGGCCCAGGTTGGACAGGCAGTTGTTGGGCAAATATCCTTCAGAAGCATTGTTGTGTGCAAAGTTGCAATGGGCTTTGTGCAAGATTGTGATTTTTGCAGTCTTCTGTGATAAGTTTTTGTTATCAGGCATACAAGCCCAAGAATCCTTTTTTTGCATGGCCTTCCCTGGCTCTATTTGTCAGGGTTTTGGTTAGGGGAGGGGTATTTTTAACACTCTCAATGTAAAAAATGCCATAAGGTAGGTACCCCAATTGCTTGTTTCGTCTTCATAAAATAACTTTTTCACCCGAACAAAGTCTACACATAAATTGTAAAAATATCATGGCATGCAGTCCCTGGAAAAGTCTGGAGTCATTCTCGGGGTTCCCACCCAGGTTGGCAAGCGTAGCCACCACATATAAACACAAAGTAGGGGTGCCCACTGGGGTTCGGCGGCAGGCAGTGGCCCTGGTTCTGATATTTGGCTGAAAACACAGCTCCTCTTTGTGACCCTCAGGACATTTCAGCTATTTCCTAGATAATAATCTCACTTCACCCTGCACAAAACAGGCACATGATCATGTCACTCTGACCTGGTTTGAGTCCAAGGAGACTTTTGTTTTTAAAATAATTTAGGTTAGTAGTTAAAATATGAACTTTGGGCCAGGAGTGGTGGCTCATGCCTATAATCCCAGCACTACGTGAGGCCAAAGTGGGTAGATTGCTTGAGTCCAGGAGTTTGAGACTAGCCTGGGCTAAAACCCCATCCCTAGAAAAAAAAAATACAAAAAGTAGTTGGGCATGGTGGTGGCACATACCTGTAGTCCTGGCTAATCAAGAGGCTGAGTCCTCGCTTGAACCCAGGAGGTCACAGTCTGGTCAACAGAGCAAGACCCTGTATCAAAACAAACAAACAAACAAACTAACAAAAAATGCTAGCAGCTTACCAGCAACGGAGGCCTGTAGAGCCAAGTTTTCCAAATGGGGCTACATTAGTTGTTCCAGAACTTTAGCTGCATCAAAACCACCTGGATGGCTTGTTCAGCTACAGAGGGTCTGGCCATGCCCCTAGAGTTTCCAGCTGAGGGTCTGGAATGAGGCCCGATGATTTGCATTTCTAACAATCTCCAGGTGATGCTGATGCTGTGGGTCCAGGGACCACATTTTGAGAATCTATGCTAAATGAATCGGAGAAGACCAAAGCTCAAACTTATTCCAAGAACTTTTCAAGGCCCACCTGCAAGTTGTAGTGGAAGTAAGCATCTAAGGGTGCAAAAAAGTGTCACTGTAGACTAAGGCCTTTTACCTGAGCTCTCAAATGTTCACATTTCTCTTATCAACCTAAATAACAAACAGAGAGAGGCTCTCCACAAGAAAAAGATATTCGTTTGGAAACAGAGCCTTGCAATAGAAATAGGCAAGCCAGAGTAAACTATATGCATATTCACGGAGGTAAAGGAAGACAAAAGAAAAAATGAGGAAGATTATATGATCATTTGGAGATGATTATCCTTGGCTACAAAGATCAATAACAAAGGTGATGCCAGGCCCAGGTTGGACAGGCAGTTGTTGGGCAAATATCCTTCAGAAGCATTGTTGTGTGCAAAGTTGCAATGGGCTTTGTGCATGATTGTGTTTTTTGCAGTCTTCTGGGATAAGTTTTTGTTATCAGGCATACAAGCCCAAGAATCCTTTTTTGCATGGCCTTCCCAGGCTCTATTTGTCAGGGTTTTGGTTAGGGGAGGGGTATTTTTAACACTCTCAATGTAAAAAATGCCATAAGGTAGGTACCCCAATTACTTGTTTCGTCTTCATAAAATAAATTTTCATAAAATCTCCGAAAACGTGGAAATATGTAAACCGTTTTCTGTATAAACGTGGAAATATCTACACCGCTATCTGTGCAAATGTGTAAACAATTACAACGCTATCTGTATAAACATAGAAATATTTACACCGTCGTCTCTATAAACATGGAAATATCTACACCGCTATCTTTATAAACATGGAAATATTTACACCGCTATCTGTAAAAACATGGAAATATGTAAACAGCTATCTCTATAAACATGGAAATATCTACACCGCTATCTCTATAAACATGGAAATATCTACACCGCTATCTGTATAAACATGGAAATATCTACACCGCTGTCCCTATAAGCAAGGAAATATCGACACCGCTATCTGTATAAACATGGAAATATCTACACTGCTGTCTCTACAAACATGGATATACCTACAAATATATCTGTAAAAACATGGAAATATTTACACCACTGTCTCCATAAACATGGAAATATCTACAACGCTATCTCTATAAACATGCAAACAACTACATCACTATATCTATAAACATGGAAATGTGTACACAGCTATCTCTATAAACATGGAAATATCTACACCGCTGTCTCTAGAAACATGGAAATATCTACACTGCTTTCTCTATAAACGTGGAAATATCTCCACCGCTATCTCTATAAACATGGAAATATCTAAACCGCTATCTCTATAAACGTGGGAACATCTACTCATCTATCTCTATAAACCTGGAAATATCTACACCGCTATAAGTATAAATGTGGAAATATCTACACCGCTATCTGTATAAACATGGAAATATCTACAATGCTATATCTATAAATGTGGAAATATTTACAGCACAATCTGTATAAACGTGGAAATATCTACACCGCTATCTGTATAGACGTGGAAATATGTACACCGCTATCTCTATTAGCGTGGAAATATGTACACCGCGATCTGCATGAACGTGGAAATATCTACACCGCTATCTTTTTAAACGTGGAAATATCTACACCGCTATCTGTATAAACGTGGAAATATCTACACCGCTATCTCTATAAACGTGTAAACATTTACACCGCTATCTGTATAAACATGGAAATATTTACACAGCCATCTCTATAAACATGGAAATATCTACACCGCTATCTTTACAAACATGGAAATATCTACACCGCTATCTCTATAAACATGGAAATGTCTACACCGCTATCTCTATAAACATGGAAATACTTACACCGCAATCTGTATAAACATGGAAATATTTACAAAGCTATCTCTATAAACATGGAAATATCTACACCGTTATCTCTACAAACATGGAAATATCTACACCGCTATCTGTAAAACATGGAAATATCTCCACCGCTGTCTGTATAAACATGGAAATATATACATGGCTATCTGTTTAAACATGGAAAAATCTACACCACTGACTATACAAACATTGAAATATCTACACCGCTATCTGTATTAACATGGAAATATCTACACCGCTATCTGTATAGACGTCGAAATATCTACACCTCTATCTCTACAAACGTGTAAACATTTACACGGCTATCTGTATAAACATGGAAATATTTACACCGCTTTCTCTATAAACATGGAAATATCTACAACGATATCTCTATAAACATGAAAATAGTTACATCGCTATTTGTATAAACATGGAAATATTTACACCGCTATCTATATAAACATGGAAATATTTACACAGCTATCTCAATAAACATGGAAATATCTACACCGCTATCTACATAAAGATAGAAATACCTACACCGCTGTCTGTATAAACATGGAAATATCTACTCCGGTATCTGTATAAACATGGAAATATCTACACTGCTGTCTCTATAAACATGGAAATATCTACACCGCTATCTGTATAAACATGGAAATATCTGCACCACTGAGTCTAAAAACATGGAAATATCTACACCGCTGTTTCTGTAAACGTGCAAATATCTTCACCGCTGTCTCCATAAACTTGGAAATATCTACACGGCTATCTCTATAAACATGGAAATATCTACACCGATGTCTCTATAAACATGGAAATATCTACAACGGTGTCTCTGTAAACACGGAAATATCTACACCGCTATCAGTACAAACGTGGAAATATCTACACCGCTATCTGTATAAACATGCAAATATCTACACCGCCATCTCTATAAACGTGGAAATATATACACCGCTATGTGTAAAAACGTGGAAATATCTACACCGCTATCTGTATAAACATGGAAATATCTACACCGCTATCTCTGTAAACGTGGAAACATCTACACCACTATCTGTATAAAAGTGGAAATATCTACACTGCTATTTCTGTAAATCTGTAAACATATAAACCGCTATATGTATAAACATGGAAATGTTTACAGCACTATCTCTGTAAACATGGAAATATTTACAATGCAATTTGTATAAACATAAAAATATGTACACCGCTATCTCTATAAACATGGAAATATCTACATTACCATCTGTAGAAAGATGGAAATATCCACACCGCGAGCTCTCTAAACATGGAAATATCTACACCGCTGTCTGTATAAACATGGAAATACAAACACCGCTATCTGTATAAACATGGAAATATCTACAACGCTATCTGTATAAACATGGAAATATCAACACCGCCATCTGTATAATCTTGGAAATATCCACACCACTATCTGTATAAACATAGAAATATCTACACCGCTATCTCTATAAACATGGAAATATCTACACCGCTATCTGTATAAACATGGAAATATCTACACTGCGATCTGTAAAAACATGGAAATATCTACACAGTCTTCTGTATAAACATGGAAATATCTACACATCCTTCAGTATACACATGGAAATATCTACACTGCCATCTGTATACACATGGAAATATGTACACAGCCATCAGTATAAACATAGAAATATCTACACCGCTATCTCTCTAAACGTGGAAATGTCTAAACCGAGATCTCTGTAAACGTGGAAATGACTAAACCGCTATCTGTATAAACATGGAAATATCTACAACGCTATCTGTATAAACATGGAAATATCTACACGGTTATCTGTATAAACTTGAAAATATCTACACCGCCATCTGTATAAACATGGAAATATCTCCACTGCTATCTGTATAAACATGGAAATATCTCCACCGCTATCTGTATAAATATGGAAATATCCACATCTCTATCTGTATAAGCATGGAAGTATCTACAACGATATCTGTATAAACATGGAAATATCTACACCGCTATCTGTATAAACATGGAAATATCTACACCGCTATCTGTGTAAACATGGAGATATCTACACAGCTATATGCATAAATATGGAAAGGTCTACAACGTTATCTGTGTAATCATGGAAATATCTACACAGCTATCGGTACAAACATGGAAATATCTACACTGCCATCTGTATAAACATGGAAATACCTACACAGTCATCTGTATAAACATGGAAATATCTACACCGCCATCTTTAAAAACATGAAAATATCTAAACAGTCACCTGTATAAACATGGAAATATCTACACCTCCATCTGTATAAACATGGAAATATCTACATTGCCATCTGTATACACATGGAAATATCTACACAGCCATCTGTATAAACATGGAAATATCTACTCTGCTATCTCTATAAACATGGAAATAGCTACACCGGTATCAGTATAAACATGGAAATATCTACACCACTATTTGTATAAACATAGAAATATCTACACCACCATCTGAATAAACATCGAAATGTCTACACGGCTATTTGTATAAATATGGAAATATATACACCGCTATCTCTATAAACATGAAATATCTACACAGCTATCAGTATAAACTTATAAATATCTACACCGCTATCTCTATAAACATGGAAATATCTACACCACTATCTCTATGAACATGGAAATATCTTCATCGCTATCTGTACAAACATGGAAATATCTCCACCACTATCTCTATAAACTTGGAATTATCTACACATCTATCTGTATAAACATGGAAATAACTACAACACTATCTGTATAAACATGGAAGTATCTACACAGCTATCAGTATAAACATGGAAATATCTACAACGCTAAATGTATAAACATGGAAATAACTACACCGCTATCTCTATAAACATGGAAATGTCTACACCGCTATCTGTATAAACATGGAAATGTCTACATGGCTATCTCTATAAACATGAAAATATCTACACCGCCATCTGTGTAAATATGGAAACAGCTACACTGCTATCTCTATAAACATAGAAACGTCTACACCGCTATCTGTAAAATCATGGAAATATATACATGGCTATCTCTATAAACATGGAAATATCTAAACCGCCATCTCTTTAAACATGGAAATACCAACACACTCATCTGTATACACATGGAAATATCTACACCACTATCTGTATAAACATGGAAATATCTACACTGCCATCTGCATAAACATGGAAATATCTACACAGCCATCTCTGTAAACATGGAAATATCTACATCAGTATCTGTATAAACATGGAAATATCCACACAGCCATCTGTATAAACATGGGAATATCTACACCGCTATCTCTATAAACATTGAAATATCTACATCGCTATCTTTACAAACATGGAAATATCTAAACTGCCATCTGTATAAACATGGAAGTAGCCACACCGCTATCTGTATAAACATGGAAATATCTACACCAACATCTGAATAAACATCAAAATATCTACGCAGCTGTCTGTATAAATATGGAAATATCCACACCGCCATTTCTATAAACATGGGAATATCTCCAACGCTCTCTGTATAAGCATGGAAATAGCTCCACCGCTATCTGTATAAACATGGAAATATCTCCACCGCTATCTGTATGAACATGGAAATATCTACATCGATATCTGTAAGAACATGGAAATATCTCCACCGCTACCTCTATAAACATGGAATAATCTACACCGCTATCCTTATAAACATGGAAATATCTACCCCGCTATCTCTATAAACATGGAATAATCTACATCGCTATCTGTATAAACATGGAAATATCTCCACCGCTATCTGTATAGACATTAAAATATCTACACCGCTATATGTATAAAGATGAGAATATCTACACCGCCATCTGTATAAACTTGGAAATATCTACACCACTATCTGTATACATATGGAAATATCTACACCGCCATCTCTATGAACATGGAAATGTCTACACTGCTATCTGTATAAACATGGAAATATCTATATGGCTATCTCTATATACATGGAAATATCTACACCGCCATCTGTATAAACATGGAAATACCTACACAGTCGTCTCTATAAACACGGAAATATCTACACTTCTATCTGTATCAACATGGAAATATCTACAATGCCATCTGTATAAACATGGAAATATCTACACAGCCATCTCTATAAACTTCGAAATTTCTACATCGCTATTTGTATATACATGGAAATAGCCACACCGCAATCTGTATAAACATGGAAATATCTACACCGCCATCTGTAAAAAGATGGAAATATCTACGCATTCATCTGTAGAAACATGGAAGTATCTACTCCTCCATCTGTATAAACATGGAAATATCTACACTGCCATCTGTATACACATGGAAATATCTACACAACCATCTATATAAACCTGGAAATATCTACACCGCTGTCTCTATAAACATGGAAATAACTACACCGCTATCTGTAAAAACATGGAAATATCTACACCGATATCTGTATAAACATGGAAATATCTCCACCGCTATCTGTATGAACATGGAAATATCTACATCGCTATCTGTAAGAACAAGGAAATAGCTCCACCGCTACCTCTATAAACATGGAATAATCTACACTGCTATCTCTATAAACATGGAAATATCTACCCCGCTATCTCTATAAACATGGAATAATCTACACTGCTATCAGTATAAACATGGAAATATCTCCACCGCTATCTGTATAAACATGAAAATATCTACACCGCTATCTGTATAAAGATGGGAATATCTACACCGCCGTCTGTATAAACTTGGAAATATCTACACCGCTATCTGTATACATATGCAAATATCTACACCGCCATCCCTATGAACATGGAAATGTCTACAACTCTATCGGTATAAACATGGAAATATCTACATGGCTATCTCTATATACATGGAAATATCTACACCGCCATCTGTATAAACATGGAAATACCTACACAGTCGTCTCTATTAACATGGAAATATCTACACTACTATCTGTATCACCATGGAAATATCTACAATGCCATCTGTATAAACATGGAAATATCTACACAGCCATCTCTATAAACCTGGAAATATCTACATCGCTATCTGTATAAACATGGAAATAGCCACACCGCAATCTGTATAAAGATGGAAATACCTACAACGCCATCTGTAAAAACATGGAAATATCTATGCAGTCATCTGTATAAACATGGAAGTATCTACTCCTCCATCTGAATAAACATGGAAATATCTACACTGCCATCTGTATACACATGGAAATATCTACACAGCCATCTGTATAAACCTGGAAATATCTACACCGCTGTCTCTATAAACATGGAAATATCTACACCGCTATCTGTATAAACATGGAAATATCTACACCGCTATCTGTATAAACATGGAAATATCTACACCGCCATCTGTATAAACTTGGAAATATCTACACCGCCATGTCTATAAACATAGAAATATATGCACCGCTATCTGTATAAACATGGAAATATCTCCAACGCTATCTGTATAAACATGGAAATATCTCTACCACTATCTGTATGAATATGGAAATATCTACATCGCTATCTGTATAAACATGGAAATATCTACAAAGCCATCACTATAAACATGGAAATTTCTACATCGCTATCTGTATAAACATGGAAATAGCCACACCGCTATCTTTATAAACATGCAAATATCTACACCGCCATGTGTAAAAACATGGCAATATCTACACAGTCATCTGTGTAAACATGGAAGATATCCACACGTCCATCTCTATAAATATGGAAATATCTACACCGCCATCTGAAGAAACATCGAAATGTCTACACAGTTATCTGTATAAATATGGAAATATCTACACCATTATCTCTATAAACAATGAAATATCTATACAGCTATCTGTATATACATGGAAATATCTACACCGCTATTTCTGTAAACATGGAAATATCTACACCGCTATCTCTATTAACATGGAAATATCTACATCGCTGTCTGTACAAACATGGAAATATCTCCACCACTATCTCTATAAACATGGACTTATCTACACGTCTATCTGTGTAAACATGGAAATATCTCCAACGCAGTCTGTATAAACATGGAAATAATTACACGGGTTTCTGTATAAACATGGAAATATCTACACCGCTATCTGTATAAACATGGAAATATCTACACCGCCATCTCTATAAACATGGAAAATCTCCACTGCTCTCTGTATAAACATGGAAATATCTACACCGCTATCTGTAAAAACATGGAAACATCTACAACACTATCTGTATAAATATGGAAATATCAACACCGCTATCTCTATAAACATGGAAATGTCTACACCGCTATCTGTATAAACATGGAAATAACTACACCGCCATCTGTAAAAACATGGAAATATCTACACAGTCATCTGTATAAACATGGAAGTATCTACACCTCCATCTGTATAAACATGGAAATATCTACACTGCAATCTGTATACACAAGGAAATATCTACACAGCCATCTGTATAAACCTGGAAATACATACAATGCTATCTCTATGAACATGGAAATGCCTACACCGCTATCTGTATAATCATGGAAATATCTACACGGCTATGTGTATAAAGATGGAAATATCTACACAGCTATCTGTATGAACATGGAAATATCTACACCGCAATCTCTGTAAACAAGGAAATGTCTACACCGCCATCTCTATAAATATGAAAATACCTACATCGCCATCTCCATAAACATGGAACTATCTACACCGCCATCTGTATAAAAATGGTAATATCTACACCGCTATCTGTGTAAACATGGAAATATCTGCAGAGCTATCTGTATAAACATGGAAATTTCTACTCCGCCTTTTGTATAAACATGGAAATATCTACACCGCCATCTGTATAAACATGGAAATGCCTACATCGTCATCTGTATAAACATGGAAATATCTACACCGCTATATGTATAAATAAGCAAATATTTTCACCCCTGTATCTATGAACATGCAAATATCTACACCACTATCTGTATAAACATGGAAATATCTACACCGCTATCTCTATAAACATGGAAATATCCACACTGCCCTCTGTACACACATGGAATTATCTACACAGCCATCTGTATAAAAATGGAAATATCTACACCGCTATCTCTATAAGCATGGAAATATCTGCACCGCCATCTCTATAAACATGAAAATATCTACAATGCCATCTCCATAAGCATGGAACTATCTACACCGCCATCTGTATAAGCATGGAAATATCTACACCGCTATCTTTATAAACATGGAAAAAACTACACTGCCATCTCCATAAAGATGGAAATATCTACACAGCGAGCTGTATAAACATGGAAATATCTACAAAGCTATCTGTTTAAACATGGAAATACCAACACCGCTATCTCTATAAACATGGAAATATCTACAATGCTATCTGTATATACATGGAAATATCTACAACACTATGTCTATAAACTTGGAAATACCTACATCTCCATCTCTATACACATGGAAATATCTACACCACTATCTCTATAAACTTAGAAATATCTACACCGCCACCTCTGTAAACATGGAAATATCTACACCGACATCTGCATGTACATGGAAATACCTACACCGCTATCTGTATTAACATGGAAACATCTAAACCGCCATCTGTATAAACATGGAAATATCTACACTGCCATCTGTGGAAAGATGGAAATATCTACACCGCGATCTGAGTAAACATGGAAATATCTACACCGCTACCTGTATAAACATGGAAATATCTACACCGATATCTGTATAAACACGGAAATTTCTACACCGTGATCAGTATAAACAAGGAAATATCTACACCGCCATCTTTATAAACATGGAAATATCTACAACGCTATCTGTATAAACATGGAAATATCTACACCGCTATCTGTATAAATATGGAAATATCTACTCGGCTATATCTATAAACATGGAAATGTCTACACTGCTGTCTGTATAAACATGGAAATGTGTACACCGCTGTCTCTATCAACATGGAAATATCTATACCGCCATCTGTATAAACATGGAAATAGCTACACAGTCACCTGTATAAACATAGAAATACCCACAATGCCATCTGTATAAACATGGAAATATGTACACTGCCATCTGTATAAACATGGAAATATCTACACCGCCACCTCTATAAACATGGAAATATCTACACCGACATCTGCATGTACATGGAAATACCTACACCGCTATCTGTATTAACATGGAAACATCTAAACCGCCATCTGTATAAACATGGAAATAACTACACTGCCATCTGTGGAAAGATGGAAATATCTACACCGCGATCTGAGTAAACATGGAAATATCTACACCGCTACCTGTATAAACATGGAAATATCTACACCGATATCTGTATAAACACGGAAATTTCTACACCGTGATCAGTATAAACAAGGAAATATCTACACCGCCATCTTTATAAACATGGAAATATCTACAACGCTATCTGTATAAACATGGCAATATCTACACCGCTATCTGTATAAATATGGAAATATCTACTCGGCTATATCTATAAACATGGAAATGTCTACACTGCTGTCTGTATAAACATGGAAATGTGTACACCGCTGTCTCTATCAACATGGAAATATCTATACCGCCATCTGTATAAACATGGAAATAGCTACACAGTCACCTGTATAAACATAGAAATACCCACAATGCCATCTGTATAAACATGGAAATATGTACACTGCCATCTGTATAAACATGGAAATATCTACACAGCAATCTCTATAAACATGGAAATATGTACACCGCTAAGTGTAAAAACATGGAAATATCCGCAACGCTATCTGTATAAATATGGAAATATCTACACCTCCCTCTGTATATACATGGAAATATCTGCACCTCCATCTGTAGAAACATGGAAATATCTCCACTGACATCCAAATACACATGGAAATATCTACACAGCCATCTGTAAAAACATGGAGATACCTACACCGATATCTCTATAAACCTGGAAATACTTACAATGCTATCTGTATAAACATGGAAATATCTTCCCCGTGATCTGTATAGACATGGAAATATCTCCACCGCTGTCTGTATAAACATGGAAATATCTTTACGACTATCTCCATAAACTTGGAAATACCAACACCGCCATCTCTATAAACATGGAATTACCAACACCGCCATCTGTATAAACAGGGAAATATCTACACCACTACTTGTATAAACATGGAAATACCAACACCACGGTCTGTAGAAACATGGAAATATCTATACCGCTATCTGTATAAACATGGAAAGATCTACACCGCCATCTCTATAAACATGGAAATATCTACACCGCCATCTGTATAAAAATGGAAATACCTGCACTGCTATCTGCATAAATTTGGAAATATCTACACCGATATCTCTATAAACATGGAAATAACTACACCGCTATCTGTGTAAACATGGAAATATCTACACCGCTATCTCTGTAAACATGGAAATAACAACACCGCTATCTATATAAACATGGAAATACCAACAGCGCGATCTGTACAAACATAGAAATATCTCCACCGCTATCTGTGTAAACATGGAAATATCTACACCGCCATCTGTATAAAAATGGAAATATCTACACCGCTATCTGTGTAAACCTGGAAATATCGACACCACGATCTGTATAAACATGGAAATATCTACACCGCTATGTGTATAAACATGGAAATATCTACACCGCTATAGGTATAAACGTGGAAATATCTATAATGCTATCTGAGTAAACATGGAAATATCTACACAGCTATCTGTGTAAACATGGAAATATCTACACCGCTATCTGTGTAAAGATGGAAATTTCTACCCCGCAATCTGTGCAAACATGGAAATAACTACAACACGAGATGCATAAACATTGAAATAACTATATCGTTATCTGTATAAACATGGAAATAAGAACACCGCTATCTGTATAAACATGGAAATATCTACACTACTATCTGTATAAACATGGAAATATCTTCACCACTATCTCCATAAACAAAGAAATACCTACACCGCCATATGTATAAACATGGAATTATCTACACCGCTATCTCTATAAACATATAAATATCTACACCGCTATCTGTATAAACATGGAAATATCTTCACCGCTATCTGTATAAACATGGAAATATCTACACAGTCATCTGTATAAACATGGTAATATCCACATCACCATCTCTTTAAACATGGAAATATCTACTCTGCCATCTGTATATACATGGAAATATCTACACAGCCATCTGTAAAAACATGGATATAACTATACCACCATCTCTACAAACAAGGAAATACCTACACCGCTATCTCTGTAAACATGGAAATATCAACACTGCAATCTTTATAAACATGGAAATATCTACACCGCCATATCTATCAACATGAAAATATCTACACCGCCAACTCCATAAACATGGAAATATCTACACCGACATCTGTATAAACATGGAACTATCTACACCGCTATCTGTATAAACATTGTAACATCTACACTGCCATCTCTGTAAAGGTGGAAATATCTACACTGCGAGCTGTATAAACATGGAAATATCCACACAGCTAGCGGTAAAAACATGGAAAAACCAACACCGCTATCTGTAAACATGGAAATATGTACACCGCTATCTGTATAAACATGGAAATATCTACAACGCTCTCTGTGTAAACATGCAAATATCTACAAAGCTATCTGTGTAAACTTGGAAATATATACACTGCTATCTGTGTAAAGATGGAAATATCTACACCGCAATATGTGCAAAGATGGAAATATCTACACCGCTATCTCTGTAAATATGGAAATATCTACACCGCTATCTGTATACACATGGAAATATCTACAACACTATCTGTATAAACAAGCAAATATCTACACCGCCATCTGTATAAACATGGAAATATCTACACCGCCATCTGTATAATCATGGAAATATCTACACCGCTATCTGTATAAATATGGAAATATCTGCAACGCTATCTCTATTAACATGGAAATATCTACACCGCTATCTTTATAAACACGGAAATATTTATGCCGTTATCTCTTTCAACATAGAAATATCTACACCGCCTTCTATATAAATATGCAAATATCTACACAGTCATCTGTATGAACAGGGAAATATCTACACCACCATCTCTATAAACATGGAAATATCTACACCGCTATCTGCATAAACATGGAAATATGTACCTCGCTATGTGTGGAAACATGGAAAAATCTACACCGCTATCAGTATAAATATGGAAATATCTACAACGCCATCTGTATAAACATGGAAATATCTACACAACTATCTGTATAAACATGGAAATACCTACACCACTATCTGTATGAACATAGAAATATCTACATCGCTATCTGTACAAATATGGAAATATCTACACCGCTATCTCTACAAACGTGGAATTAACTACACGGCTATCTGTATAAACATGGAAATATCTCCACCGCAATCTGTATAAATATGGAAATATCTACAATGCTATCTTTGTAAACATGTGAATATCTACATCGTTATCTGTATAAACATGGAAATATCTCCACCGCTATCTCCATAAACATGGAAATACCTCCACAGCTATCTCTATAAACATAGGAATATCTACACGGCTATCTTTATAAACATAGAAATAGCCACACCGCTATCTGTATAAACATGGAAGTATCTACACCGCCATCTGAATAAACATGGAAATATCTACACCGCTATGTGTATAAATATGGAAATATCTACACCGCTATCTCTATAAAAAAGGAAATAACTACACTGCCATCTGTATAAACATGGAAATATCTACACCGCCATCTGTAAAAACATGGAAATATCTACAGAGTCATCTGTAGAAACATGGAAATATCTACACTGTCATTTGTATTAACATGGAAATATCTACACTGCCATCTGTATACACATGGAAATATCAACACAGCCATCAGTATAAACATGGAAATATCTACACCGCTATCTGTATAAACATGGAAATATCTACACCGCCATCTCTATAAACATGTAAATATCTACATCGCTATCAGTATAAACATGGAAATTGGCACCCCGCTTTCTGTATATACATGGGAATATCTACACCGACATCTGTAAAAACATAGAAATACCTACACAGTCATCTGCATAAACATGGAAATATCTACACCTCCGTCTGTATAAACATGGAAATATCTACACTGCCATCTGTATGCACATGGAAATATCTACACAGCCATCTGTGTAACCTTGGAAATATCTACACCGCTATCTGTATAAACATGGAAATATCTACATCGCTATCTGTATAAACATGGAAATATCTACACTACCATCTGTATAATCATGGAAGTAGCCACACCGCTATCTGTATAAACATGGAAATATATACACCACCATGTAAATAAACATCGAAATATCTACACGGCTATCTGTATAAATATGGATGTATCTACACCGCTATCTCTATAAACATGGAAATATCTCCACCGTCATCTGTATAAACATGGAAATATATACGCAGTCATCTGTATAAACCTTGAAATAACTACTCTGCTATCTGTATAAACATGGAAATATCTACACCGCTATCTGTATAAACATGGAAATATCTGCACCGCTATCAGTGTAAATATGACAATATCTTCACCGCTATTTCTATAAATATGGAAATGTCTACACCGCTATCTACATAAATATGGAAATATATACACAGCAATCCCTATAAACATGGAAATAGCTACATCGCTATCTGTATAAACATGCAAATAGCCGCACCGATATCTGTATAAACGTGGAAATATCTACACCGACATTTGTAAAAACATGGAAATACCTACACAGTCATCTGTGGAAACATGGAAGTATCTACACCTCCATGGGTATAAACATGGGAATATCTCCACTGCCATCTGTATACCCATGGAAATAACTACAGAGCAATCTGAATAAACTTGGAAATATCTTCACCGCTATCTTTATAAACATGGAAATACCTACACTGCTATCTGTATAAATATGAAAAAATCTACACCGCTATCTGTATAAACATGGAAATATCTACACCGCCATCTCTATAAACATGGAAATATCTTCAAAGCCATCTGTATAAACATGGAAATACCTACACAGTCATGTGTAGGAACATGGAAATATATTCACCGCTATCTTTATAAACATGGAAATACCTACACTGCTATCTGTATAAACATGAAAAAATCTACACCGCTATCTGTATAAACATGGAACTATCTACACCGCTACCTGTATACACTTGGAAATATGTGCACCGCCATCTCTATAAACATGGAAATATCTCCAACGCTATCTGTATAAATACGGAAATATCTCCACCGCTATCTGTATAAACATGGAAATGTCTTCACCGCTATCTGTAAAAACATGGAAACATCTACACCGCTATCTGTATAAACATGGAAATATCTACATCGCTATCAGTATAAACATGGAAATATCTGCACCGCTATCTATATAAACATGGAAATATCTACAGCGCCATCTCTATAAACATGAAAATATCTACACTGCCATCTCCATAAACATGGAACTAACTACCCCCCATCTGTATAAACATGGTAATATCTACACCACCATCTATATAAACATGGAAATATCTACACCGCCATCTGTATAAACATGGAAATATCTACAATGCCATCTGTAGAAAGATGGAAATATCTACACCGCAATCTGTGTTAACATGGAAATATCTACACCGTTATGTTTAAAAACATGGAAATATCTACACCGCCATCTGTATAAACATGGAAATATCTACACCACGATCTCTATAAACATGGAAATATCTACAGCGCCATCTCTATAAACATTGAAATATCTACACTGCCATCTGTAGAAACATGGAAATATCTACACACTCATCTGAATAAACATGGAAATACCTAAACCACCATCTGTATAAACATGGAAATACCTACAAAACCATCAGTATACACATGGAAATATCTACACAGACATCTGAACAAATATGGAAATATCTACACCGACATATGTATAAACATGGAAATATCTACACTGCCATCTGTAGAAAGATGGAAATATCTACACCGCTATCTCTCTAAATATGGAAATACCTTCACCGCCATCTCTATAAACATGAAAATATCGACACTGCCATCTCCATAAAGATGGAAGTATCTACTCCGCCATGTGTATAAACACGGAAATATCTACACCACCATCTGTGTAAACATGGAAATATCTACACTGCCATCTGTATACACATGGAAATATCTACAATGATATCTCTGTAAACATGGAAATATCGACACAGGTATCTGTGTAAACTTGGTAATAACTACACCGCTATCTGTGTAAAGTTTGCAATGTCTACACCGCAATCTGTGCAAAGATGGAAATATCTTTACCGCTATATCTGTAAACATGGAAATATCTACACCGCTATATGTATAAACATGGAAATATCTACACTGCCATCTGTATACACATGGAGATATCTAAATCGCTATCTGTATAAACAGGGAAACATCTACACCGCCATCTGTGTGAATAAGGAAATATCTACAATGCCATCTGTATAAAGATATAAATATCTGCACCGCGAGCTGTGTAAACATGGAAATATCTACAACGCTATCTGTATAAACATGGAAATATCTACACCGCTATCTGTATAAACATGGAAATATCTACAGCGCGATCTGTATAAACATGGAAATATCTACACCGCGATCTGTATAAACATGATAATATCTACACCACCATCTATATAAACATGGAAATATCTACACCGCCATCTGTATAAACATGGAAATATCTACAATGCCATCTGTAGAAAGATGGAAATATCTACACCACAATCTGTGTAAACATGGAAATATCTGCACCGATATCTGTAAAAACATGGAAATATCTACACCGCTATCTGTATAAACATGTAAACATCTACACCGCGGTCTGTATAAACATGGAAATATCTACACTGCGATCTGAATAAACATGGAAATATCTACACCGCTATCTGTATAAACATGGAAATACCTACACAGCTATCTCTATAAACATGGAAATAACTACACCGCCGTCTGTATAAACATGGAAATACCTACAAAGTCATCTGTATAAACATGGAAATATCTACACAGCCATCTGTATATACATGGAAATATCTACACCACTATCTGTATAAACACGGAAATAACTACACCTCTATTTGTATAAACAAGCAAATATCTACACCCCTATCTGTATAAACATGGAAATATCCACACCGCTATCTCTATAAACATGGAAAAATCAACACCGCTATCTCTATGAACAAGGAAATATCAACACCGCTATCTCTATGAACAAGGAAATATCTACACCGCCATCTCTATAAACATGGAAATATCTACACCACGATCAGTGTAAACATGGAAATATCTACACCGCTATCTGTATAAACATGGAAATATCTACACCGTGATCTGTATAAACATGGAAATATCTACACCGCGATCTGTATAAACATGGAAATATCTAGACCGCTATCTCTGTAAACATGGAAATAGCTACACAGCCATCTGTATAAACATGTAAATATCTACACTGCTATCTCTATAAACATGGAAATGTCTACACCGCCATCTCTATAAACATGAAAATATCTACACTGCCATCTCCATAAACATGGAACTAACTACTCCGCCATCTGTATAAACATGGAAACTTCTACACCGCCATCTGTGTGAATAAGGAAATATCTACAATGCCATCTGCATAAAGATATAAATATCTGCACCGCGAGCTGTGTAAACATGGAAATATCTACACCGCCATCTCTATAAACATGGAAATATCTACACCGCCACCTGTATAAACATGGAAATATCTACAGCGCTATCTGTATAAACATGGAAATATCTACACCGCGATCTGTATAAACATGGAAATATCTACACCGCGATCTGTATAAACATGGAAATATCTACACCGCTATCTGTATTAACATGGAAATATCTAAACAGGTATCTCTACAAACATGGAAATATATACACCGCGATCTGTAAAAATATGGAAATACCTACAAAGTCATCTGTATAAACATGGAAATATCTACACAACCATCTGTATAAACATGGATTTATCTACAAAGCCATCTGTATATACATGGAAATATCTACACCGATATCTGCATAAACTTGGAAATAACCACTCCGCTATTTGTATAAACAAGGAAATATCTACACCGCCATGTGTTTAAACATGGAAATATATACACAGACATCTGTTTATACCTGGAAATATATACACCGCTATCTGTATAAACAAGCTAATAACTACACCCCTATCTGTATAAATGTGGAAATATTTGCACCGCTATCCCTATAAACATGGTAATATTAACACCGCGATCTGTGTAAACATGGAAATATCTACACCATGATCTGTATAAACATGGAAACATCTACACCGTGATCTGTATAAACATGGAAATATGTACACCGCCATCTCTATAAACATGGAAATATCTATACCCCTATCTGTATAAACATGGAAATATCCACACCGCTATCTCTATAAACATGTAAAAATCGACATCGCTATCTCTATGAACATGGAAATATCTACACCGCCATCTCTATAAACATGGAAATATCTACACCACGATCAGTATAAACATGGAAATAAATACACCGTTATCTGTATAAACATGGAAATATCTCCACTGCTATATCTATAAACATCGAAATATCTACACCACCATCTGTATAAACATGGAAATACTTACAAAGTTATCTGTATAAACATGAAAATATCTACACCGCCCTCTCTATAAACATGGAAATATCTACACAGCCATGTGTATATACATGGAAATATCTAAACCGCTATCGATATAAACATGGAAATAACTACACAGCTTTCTGTATAAACATGGAAATATTTACACCGCCATCTGCATATCCATAGAAATATCTGCGCCGCCATCTGTATAAACATGGAAATATCTACACGGTCATCTGTGTATAGATGGAAATATCAACACCGCCATCTGTACAAACATGGAAATATCTTCAACGCTATCTGTATAAACATGGAAATATTTACACCGCGGTCTGTATAAACATGGAAATATCTACATCGCTATCTGTATAAACATGGAAATATCTACACCGCTATCTCTATAAACATGGAAATATCTACACCGTGGTCTGTATAAATATGGAAATATTTACACGGCTATCTGTATAAACCTGGAAATATCTACACCGTTATCTGTATTAATATGGAAATATCTACACCGCTATCTCTATAAACATGGAAATATCTACACCGCTATCTATATAAACATGGAAATATCTACATCGCTATCTGAATTAACATGGAAATATATACACTGCCATCTGTATACAGCTGGAAATAGCCACAACACTATCTGTATAAACATGGAAATAACTTCACCGCCATCTGAATAAACATGGAAATATCTACACGGCTATCTGTATAAACATGGAAATACCTACACCGCTATCTCTATAAACATGGAAATGTCTACACCGCTATCTGTTTAAACATGGAAATATTTACATGTCTATCTCTATAAACATGGAAATATCTACTCCGCCATCTCTATAAACATGGAAATACCTACACAGTCATCTGTATAAACATGGAAATACCTACACAACTATCTGTATAAACATGGAAATATCTACACTGCCATCTGCATAAACATGGAAATACCTACACAGCCATCTCTATAAACATGGAAATATCTACACCGCTATCTGTATAAACATAGAAATATCTACATCGTTATCTGTGTAAACATGGAAATATCTCGACCGCTATCTCCATAAACATGGAAATATCTCCACTGCTATCTGTATAAACATGGAAATATCTACACTGCTATCTTTATAAACATGGAAATATCTACACCTCTATCTGTATAAACATAGAAATATCTACACTGCCATCTATATAAACATGGAAACAGCCACACCACTATATGTATAAACATGGAAATATCTACACCGCCATCTGAATAAACATGGTAATATCTACACCGCTATCTCTAAAATATGGAAATATCTACACCGCTATCTGCATAAACTTGGAAATATCTACACCGCCATCTATACAAACATGGAAATATGTCCACCGCTATCTGTATAAACATGGAAATTTCCCCACCGCTATCTCTATAAACATGGAAATATCTACACCGCTATCTGAATAAACATGGAAATATCTACATCGCTATCTCTATAAACATGGAAATAGCCACACCGCTATCTGTATAAACATGGAAATATCTACACTGCCATCTGTAAAAACATGGAAATATCTACAAAGTCATCTGTAGAAACATGGAAATGTCTACTCTTCCATCTGTATAAATATGGAAATATCTACACTGCCATCTGTATACACATGGAAATATCAACACAGCCATCTGAATAAACATGGATATATCTACACCTCTGTCTGTATAAACATGGAAATACTTACAACGCTAACTGTATAAACATGGAAATATCTACAACGCTATCAGTATAAACATGGAAATAACTACACCGCTATCTGTATAAACTTGGAGGTATCTACATCGCCATCTGTATAAACATAGAAATACCTACACAGTCATCTGTATAAACATGGAAATATCTACACCTCCGTCTGTATAAACATGGAAATATCTACACTGCCATCTGTATACACATGGAAATATCTACACAGCCATCTGTGTAACCTTGGAAATATCTACACAGCCATTTATATAAACATGCAAATATCTATATCGCTATCTGTATAAACCTGGAAATAGCCACACCGTTTTCTGTATAAACATGGAGATATCTACACCGCCATCTGTAAAAACATGGAAATATCTACACGGTCATGTGTGTATAGATGGAAATATCAACACCGCCATCTGTACAAACATGGAAATATCTGCACCGCTATCTGTATAAACATGGAAATATCTACACCGCGGTCTGTATAAACATGGAAATATCTACACCGCTATCAGTCTAAACATGGAAATATCTACACCGCCATCTCTATAAACAAGGAAATATCTACAAAGCCATCTGTAGAAACATGGAAATACCTACACAGTCATGTGTAGGAACATGGAAATATCTTCACTGCCATCTGTATAAACATGGAAATATCTACACAGCCCTCTGTATAAATATGGAAATATCTGCATAGGCATCTGTATAAACATGGAAATATCTGCACCGCTATCTGTATAAACATGGAAATACCTACACCGCCATCTGTATTAACATGGAAATAACTACAAAGTCATCTGTATAAACATGGAAATATCTACACAGCCATCTGTATAAACATGGAAATATCTACACAGCCATCTGTATATACATGGAAATATCTACACCGCTATCTGTATAAACATGGAAATAACTACACCGCTATTTGTATAAAAGAGGAAATATCTACGCCGCCTTCTGTTTAAAGATGGAAATATATACACACGCATCTGTTTATACATGGAAATATCTACACCGCTGTCTGTATAAACATGCTAATAACTACACCGCTATCTGTGTAAATTTGGAAATATTTGCACCGCTATCCCTATAAACATGGTAATATCAACACCGCGATCTGTATAAACATGGAAATATCTACACCATGATCTTTATAAACATGGAAATATCTATACCGCGATCTGTATAAACATGGAAATATCTACACAGTGATCTGTATAAACATGGAAATATCTACACCGCCATCTCTATAAACATGGAAATATCTACACCCCTACCTCTATAAACATGGAAATATCCACACAGCTATCTCTATAAACATGGAAAAATTAACACCGCTATCTCTATGAACGTGGAAATAACTACACTGCCATCTCTATAAACATGGGAATATCTACACCGCGATCAGTATAAACATGGGAATGTCTACACCGCTATCTGTATAAACATGGAAATATCTCCACTGCTACCTCTATAAACATCGAAATATCTACACTGCCATCTGTATAAACATGGAAATACTTACAATGTTATCTGTATAAACATGGAAATATCTACACCGCCATCTGTATAAACATGGAAATATCTACACAGCCATGTGTATATACATGGAAATATCTTCACCGCTATCTGTATAAACATGGAAATAATTACACCGCAATCTGTATAAACATGGAAATATCTCCACTGCTATCTCTATAAATATCAAATTAACTACACCGCCATCTGTATAAACATGGAAATACTTACAAAGTTATCTGTATAAACGTGGAAATATCTAAACCGCCATCTGTATAAACATGGAAATATCTACACAGCCATGTGTATATACATGGAAATATCTACACCGCTATCTATAAAAACATGGAAATAACTACACCGCTATCTGTATAAACATGGAAATATGTACACCGCCATCTACATATCCATAGAAATATCTGTGCCGATATCTGTATAAACATGGAACTATCTACACGGTCATCTCTGTATAGATGGAAATATCAACACTGCCATCTGTACAAACATGGAAATATCTGCACCGCTATCTTTATAAACATGGAAATATCTACACCGCGGTCTGTATAAACATGGAAATATCTACACCGCTATCTGTATAAACATGGAAATATCTACACCGCCATCTCTATAAACATGGAAATATCTACAAAGCCATCTGTATAAACATGGAAATACCTACACAGTCATGTGTAGGAACATGGAAATATCTTCACTGCCATCTGTATAAACATGGAAATATCTACACAGCCCTCTGTATAAATATGGAAATATCTGCATAGGCATCTGTATAAACATGTAAATATCTGCACCGCTATCTGTATAAATATGGAAATACCTTCACCGCATTGTCTATAAACATGGAAATATGTACACCGCTATGTGTATAAACATGGAAATATCTCCACTGCTCTCTGTATAAACATGGAAACATCTACACCACGATCTGTATAAACATGGAAATATCTACACCGCAATCTGTATTAACATGGAAATATCTACACAGCTATCTCTATAAACATGGAAATACCTACAACGCCATCTGTATAAACATGGAAATAACTACAAAGTCATCTGTATAAACATTGAAATATCTACACAGCCATCTGTATAAACATGGAAATATCTACACAGCCATCTGTACATACATGGAAATATCTACACCGCTATCTGTATAAACATGGAAATAACTACACCGCTACTTGTATAAACAAGGAAATATCTACACCGCCATCTGTTTAAAGATGGAAATATATACACAGACATCTCTTTATACATGGAAATATCTACACCGCTATCTGTATAAACATGCTAATAACTACACCGCTATCTGTATAAATTTGGAAATATCTGCACCGCTATCTGCATAAATATGGAAATACCTTCACCGCTGTCTCTATAAACATGGAAATATGTACACCGCTATGTGTATAAACATGGAAATATCTACACTGCGGTCGGTATAAACATGGAAATATCTACACCACCATCTACATATCCATGGAAATATCTGCACCGCCCTGTGTGTAAACATGTAAATATCTACACGGTCATCTGTGTACAGATGGAATTATCAACACCGCCATCAGTACAAACATGGAAATATCTGCACCACTATCTGTATAAACATGGAAATATCTACACCGCTGTCTGTATAAACATGGAAATATCTACACCGCTATCTGTATAAACATGGAAATATCTACACCGCTATCTCTATAAACATGGAAATAACTACACCGTGATCTGTATAAACATGGAAATTTCTACACCGTTATCTGTATAAATATGGAAATGTCTACACCGCTATCTCTATAAACATGGAAATATCTACACCGCCATCTGCATAAACATGGAAATACCTATACAGTCATCTGTGTAAACGTGGAAATATCTACTCCACCATCTGTATAAACATGGAAATATCTACAATGCCATCTGTATACACATGGAAATACCTACGCGGCAATCTGTGTATAGATGGAAACAGCAACACCGCCATCTGTAGAAACATGAAAATACCTACACTGCTGTCTCTATAAACATGGAATTATCTACACTGCGGTCTGTATAAACATGGAAATATCTACACCGGTATCTGTATAAACATGGATATATATACACCACGATCTGTATAAACATGGAAATATATACAGCGCAATCTGTATAAACATGGAAATATCTGCACCGCTATCTCTATAAACATGGAAATATCTACAAAGCCATCTGTATAAAGTTGGAAATACCTACACAGTCATGAGTAGGAACATGGAAATATCTACACTACCATCTGTATAAACATAGAAATATCTACACAGCCCTCTGTATAAACATGGAAATATCTGCATTGGCATCTGTGTAAACATGAAATATCTGCACTGCTATCTGTATAAACATGGAATTACCCACACCGCTGTCTCTATAAACGTGGAAATATGTACACCGCTATGTGTATAAACATGGAAATATCTCCACTGCTGTCAGTATAAACATGGAAATATCTCCACCGTTATCTGTTTAAACATGGAAATGTGTACAGCGCCATCTCTATAAACATTGAAATATCTACACTGCCATCTGTAAAAACATGGAAATATCTACACAGTCATCTGAATAAACATGGAAATATCTACACCACCAACTCTATATACATGGAAATACCTACAATACCATCTGTATACACATGAAGATATCTACAAAGACATCTGTATAAATATGGAAATATCTACACGGCCATCTGTATAAACATGGAAATATGTACACTGCCATCTGTAGAAAGATGGAAATATGTACTACGCTATCTCTATAAATATGGAAATATCTACACCGCCATCACTATAAACATGAAAAAAACCACACTGCCATCTCCATAAAGATGGAAGTATCTACTCCGCCATGTGTATAAACACGGAAATATCTACACCACCATCTGTGAAAACATGGAAATATCTACACCGCGATCTGAATAAACATGGAAATATCTACACCGCCATCTGCATGTCCATGGAAATATCTACGCCGCCATTTGTATAAACATGGAAATATCTACACGGACATCTGTGTATAGATGGAAATATCAACACCGCCATCTGTACAAACATGGAAATATCTACATCGCTACCTCTATAAACATGGAAATATCTGCACTGCCATCTGTAAAAACATGGAAATACCTATACAGTCATCTGTATAAACATGGAAATATCTACAATGCCATCTGTATACACATGGAAATATCTACACAGTCATCTGTATAAACATGTAAATATCTACACTGCTATGTCTATAAACATGGAAATATCTACACCTCCATCTCTATAAACATGAAAATATCTTCACTGCCATCTCCATAAACATGGAACTAACTACTTCACCATCTGTATAAATATGGAAACATCTACACCGCCATCTGTGTGAATAAGGAAATATCTACAATGCCATCTGTATGAAGATATAAATATCTGCACCGCGAGCTGTATAAACATGGAAATATCTACATCGCTATCTGTATAAACGTGGAAATACCAACACCGCTATCGGTATAAACATGGAAATATCTACAACGCCATCTATATAAACATGGAAATATCTACACCGCTATGACTATAAACACGGAAATACGTACACCGCTATCTGTATAAACATGGAAATATCTCCACCGCTCTCTGTATAAACATGGAAATATCTACACCGCTATCTGTATAAACATGGAAATATCTAAACCGCGATCTGTATAAACATGGAAATATCTACACCGCCATCTGTATAAACATGGTAATATCTACACCACCATCTATATAAACTTGGAAATATATACACCGCCATCTGTATAAACATGCAAATAGCTATAATGCCATCTGTGGAAAGATGGAATTATCTACACCGCACTCTGTGTAAACATGGACATATCTACACTGATATCTGTAAAAACATGGAAATACCTACACCGCTATCTGTATAAACATGGAAATATCTACACCGCGATCTGTATAAACATGGAAATATCTACACCGCGATCTGTATAAACATGGAAATATCTACACCGCGATCTGTATAAACATTTAAATATCTACAATGCCATCTGTAGAAAGATGGAAATATCTGCACCGCAGTCTGTGTAAACATGGAAATATCTACACCGATATCAGTAAAAACATGGAAATATCTGCACTGCGAGCTGTATAAACATGGAAATATCTACAACGTGATCTGTATAAACATGGAAATATCTACAGCGCCATCTCTATAAACATTGAAATATCTACACTGCCATCTGTAAAAACATGGAAATATCTACACAGTCATCTGAATAAACACGGAAATATCAACACCACCATCTGTATAAACATGGAAATACCTACAATACCATCTGTATACACATGGAAATATCTACACAGACATCTGTATAAATATGGAAATATCTACACCACCATCTGTATAAACATGGAAATATCTACACTGTCATCTGTAGAAAGATGGAAATATCTACACCGCTATCTCTATAAATATGGAAATATCTACACCGCCATCTCTATAAACATGAAAATATCTACACTGCCATCTCCATAAAGATGGAAGTATCTACTCCGCCATGTGTATAAACACGGAAATATCTACATCACCATGTGTGTAAACATGGAAATATCTACACCGCTGTCTGTATAAACATGGAAATATCTACACTGCCATCTGCATGTCCATGGAAATATCTACGCCGCCATCTGTATAAACATGGAAATATCTACACGGCCATCTGTGTATAGATGGAAATATCGACACCGCCATCTGTACAAACATGGAAATATCTACACCGCTATCTCTATAAACATGGAAATGTCTGCACTGCCCTCTGTAAAAACATGGAAATACCTATACAGTCATCTGTATAAACGTGGAAATATCTACAATGCCATCTGTATACACATGGAAATATGTACACAGCCATCTGTATAAACATGTAAATATCTACACTGCTATCTCTATAAACATGGAAATATCTACACCGCCATCTCTATAAACATGAAAATATCTACACTGCCATCTCCATAAACATGGAAATCACTACTCCGCCATCTGTATAAACATGGAAACATCTACATCGCCATCTGTCTGAATAAGGAAATATCTACTGTGCCATCTGTATAAAGATATAAATATCTGCACCGCGAGCTGTATAAACATGGAAATATCTACATCACTATCTGTATAAACGTGGAAATAACAACACCGCTATCGGTATAAACATGGAAATATCTACAACGACATCTATATAAACATGGAAATATCTACACCACTATGTCTATAAACATGGAAATACCTACACCACTAACTCTATAAACATGGAAATATCTACACCGCTATCTGTATAAACATGGAAATATCTACACCGCTTTCTGTATAAACATGGAAATATCTACACCGCGATCTGTATAAACATGGAAATATCTACACCGCGATCTGTATAAACATTGAAATATCTTCACCACGATCTGTATAAACATGGAAATATCTGCACCGCAATCTGCATAAACATGGAAATAACTATGAAGTCATCTGTATAAACATGGAAATATCTACAAAGCCATCTGTATAAACATGGATATATCTACACAGCCATCTGTATATACAAGGAAATATCTACACCGCTTTCTGTATAAACATGGAAATAACTACACCGCTATTTGTATTAACAAGGAAATATCTACACCGTGATCTGTATAAACTTGGAAATATTTACACTGCTATCTGTATAAACATGGAAATTTCTACACCGTTATCTGTATAAATATGGAAATATCTACACCGCTATCTCTATTAACATGGAAATATCTACACCGCGATCTGTATAAACATGGAAATACCTATACAGTCATCTGTGTAAACATGGAAATATCTACACCACCATCTGTATAAACATGGAAATATCTACAATGCCATCTGTATACACACAGAAATACCTACACGGCAATCTGTGTATAGATGGAAACATCAACACCGCCATCTGTACAAACTTGGAAAAATCTACACTGCTATCTCTATAAACATGGAAATATCTACACTGCGGTCTGTATAAACATGGAAATATCTACACCGGTATCTGTATAAACATGGAAATATCTACACCCCGATCTGTATAAACATGGAAATATATACACCGCTATCTGTATAAACATGGAAATATCTGCACCGCTATCTTTATATACATGGAAATATCTACAAAGCCATCTGTATAAACATGGAAATACCTACACAGTCATGTGTAGGAACATAGAAATATCTACACTGCCATCTGTATAAAGATAGAAATATCTACACAGCTCTCTGTATAAATATGGAGATATCTGCATAGGCATCTGTATAAACATGGAAATATCTGCACCGCTTTCTGTATAAACATGGAAATACCTACACTGCTGTCTATATAAACATGGAAATATGTACACCGCTATGTGTATAAACATGGAAATATCTCCACTGCTGTCTGTATAAACATGGAAATATCTACACCGCGATCTGTATAAACATGGAAATATCTACAGCACCATCTCTATAAACATTGAAATATCTACAATGCCATCTGTAAAAACATGGAAATACCTATACAGTCATCTGTGTAAACATGGAAATATCTACAGCACCATCTGTATAAACATGGAAATACCTACAATACCATCAGTATACACATGGAAATATCTACACAGACATCTGTATAAATATGGAAATATCTACACCGCCATCTGTATAAACATGGAAATATCTACACTGCCATCTGTAGAAAGACGGAAATATGTTCACCGCTATCTCTATAAATATGGAAATATCTACACCACCATCTCTATAAACATGAAAATATCTACACTGCCATCTCCATAAAGCTGGAAGTATCTACTCCGCCATGTGTATAAACACGGAAATATCTACACCACCATCGGTGTAAACATGGAAATATATACACAGACATCTGTTTATACATGGAAATATCTACACCGCTATCTGTACAAACATGCTAATAACTATATCGCTATCTGTATAAATGTGGAAATATTTGCACCGCTATCCCTATAAACCTGGTAATATCAACACCGCGATCTGTATAAACATGGAAATATCTACACAGTCATCTGAATAAACATGGAAATATCTACACCACCATCTGTATAAACATGGAAATACCTACAAAACCATCTGTATACACATGCAAATATCTACACAGACATCTGTATACATATGGAAATATCTACACCGCCATCTGTATAAACATGGAAATATCTACACTGCCATCTGTAGAAAGATGGAAATATCTACACCGCTATCTCTATAAATGTGGAAATATCTACACCGCCATCTCTATAAACATGAAAATATCTACACTGCCATCTCCATAAAGCTGGAAGTATCTACTCCGCCATGTGTATAAACAGGGAAATATCTACACCACCATCTGTGTAAACATGGAAATATATACACAGACATCTGTTTATACATGGAAATATCTACACCGCTATCTTTACAAACATGCTAATAACTATATCGCTATCTGTATAAATGTGGAAATATTTGCACCACTATCCCTATAAACATGGTAATATCAACACCGCGGTCTGTATAAACATGGAAATATCTACACCATGATCTGTATAAACATGGAAACATCTACACCTTGATCTGTATAAACATGGAAATATCTACACCGCCATCTCTATAAACATGGAAATATCTACACCCCTATCTGTATAAACATGGAAATATCCACACCGCTATCTCTATAAACATGGAAAAATCAACACCGCTATCTCTATGAACATGGAAATATCTACACCGCCATCACTATAAACAGGAAAATATCTGCACCGCCATCTTCAGAAACATGGATGTATCTACACCGCCATCTGTATAAACTTGGATATATCTACACGACTATGTGTATAAACATGGAAATATCTTAAATTCTATCTGTATAAACATGGAAATATCTACACCGCCATCTGTAGAAAGATGGAAATATCTACACCGCAATCTGTATAAATATGGAAATACCTACACCGCTATCTCTATAGACATGGAAATATCTACACCGCTATCTGTATAAACATGGAAATACGTCCACTCCCATCTGTATAAAGATGGAAATATCTACACCGCGAGCTGTATAAACATGGAAATATCTACACCGCAATCTGTATAAACATGGAAGTAGCAACACCGCTAGCTGTATAAACATGGAAATGTCTACACCGCTATCTCTATAAACATGAAAATAATTACACCATCATCTCTATAAACATGGAAATATCTACACCGCCATCTGCATAAACATAGAAATATATACACAGACATTTGTAGAAACTTGGAAATATCTACACTGACATCTGTAGAAAGATGGAAATATCTACAAAGCGATCTGTATAAACATGGGAATTTCTACACCGCTACCTGTATAAACATGGAAATATCTACACCGCTATCTGTATAAATATGGAAATAACTACACCGCTATCTGTATAAACATGGAAATTTTTACACCGCTATCTGTATAAACATGGAAATATCTCCACCGCTATCTTTATAAACACGGAAATACCTTCACCGGTATCTTTAAAAACATGGAAATACCTACACCGCTATCTCTATAAACAATGAAATATCTACAACGTTATCTGTGTAAACATGGAAATATCTACACAGCTATCTGTGTAAACTTGGAAATATCTACACCGCAATCTGTGTAAGCATGGAAATATCTACAACGCTGTCTATGTAAACATGGAAATATCTTCAATGCCATCTGTAAAAACATGGAAATACCTATACAGTCATCTGTATAAACATAGAAATATCTACAATGCCATCTGTATACACATGGAAATATCTACACAGCCATCTGTATAAACATGTAAATATCTACACTGCTATCCCTATAAACATGGAAATATCTACGCCGCCATCTCTATAAACATGAAAATATCTACACTGCCATCTCCATAAACATGGAACTAACTACTCCGCCATCTGTATAAACATGGAAACATCTACACCGCCATCTGTGTGAATAAGGAAATATCTACAATGCCATCTGTATAAAGATATAAATATCTGCACCACAAGCTGTGTAAACATGGAAACATCTACAACGCTATCTGTATAAACATGGAAATATCTACACCGCTATCTGTATAGACATGGTAATATCTACACCACCATCTATATAAACATGGAAATATCTACACCGCAATCTGTATAAACATGGAAATATCTACAATGCCATCTGTAGAAAAATGGAAATATCTACACCGCAATCTGTGTAAACATGGAAATATCTACACCGATATCTGTAAAAACATGGAAATATCTACATCGTTATCTGTGTAAACATGGAAATATCTCGACCGCTATCTCCATAAACATGGAAATATCTCCACTGCTATCTGTATAAACATGGAAATATCTACACTGCTATCTTTATAAACATGGAAATATCTACACCTCTATCTGTATAAACATAGAAATATCTACACTGCCATCTATATAAACATGGAAACAGCCACACCACTATATGTATAAACATGGAAATATCTACACCGCCATCTGAATAAACATGGTAATATCTACACCGCTATCTCTAAAATATGGAAATATCTACACCGCTATCTGCATAAACTTGGAAATATCTACACCGCCATCTATACAAACATGGAAATATGTCCACCGCTATCTGTATAAACATGGAAATTTCCCCACCGCTATCTCTATAAACATGGAAATATCTACACCGCTATCTGAATAAACATGGAAATATCTACATCGCTATCTCTATAAACATGGAAATAGCCACACCGCTATCTGTATAAACATGGAAATATCTACACTGCCATCTGTAAAAACATGGAAATATCTACAAAGTCATCTGTAGAAACATGGAAATGTCTACTCTTCCATCTGTATAAATATGGAAATATCTACACTGCCATCTGTATACACATGGAAATATCAACACAGCCATCTGAATAAACATGGATATATCTACACCTCTGTCTGTATAAACATGGAAATACTTACAACGCTAACTGTATAAACATGGAAATATCTACAACGCTATCAGTATAAACATGGAAATAACTACACCGCTATCTGTATAAACTTGGAGGTATCTACATCGCCATCTGTATAAACATAGAAATACCTACACAGTCATCTGTATAAACATGGAAATATCTACACCTCCGTCTGTATAAACATGGAAATATCTACACTGCCATCTGTATACACATGGAAATATCTACACAGCCATCTGTGTAACCTTGGAAAT
Source organism: Pan troglodytes (assembly GCF_028858775.2). Classification (NCBI taxonomy): domain Eukaryota; kingdom Metazoa; phylum Chordata; class Mammalia; order Primates; family Hominidae; genus Pan; species Pan troglodytes. Next base: position 152,913 of record NC_072417.2, read on the forward strand.
ATCTACACAGCCATTTATATAAACATGCAAATATCTATATCGCTATCTGTATAAACCTGGAAATAGCCACACCGTTTTCTGTATAAACATGGAGATATCTACACCGCCATCTGTAAAAACATGGAAATATCTACACGGTCATGTGTGTATAGATGGAAATATCAACACCGCCATCTGTACAAACATGGAAATATCTGCACCGCCATCTGTATAAACATGGAAATATCTACACCGCGGTCTGTATAAACATGGAAATATCTACACCGCGGTCTGTATAAACATGGAAATATCTACACCGCTATCAGTCTAAACATGGAAATATCTACACCGCCATCTCTATAAACAAGGAAATATCTACAAAGCCATCTGTAGAAACATGGAAATACCTACACAGTCATGTGTAGGAACATGGAAATATCTTCACTGCCATCTGTATAAACATGGAAATATCTACACAGCCCTCTGTATAAATATGGAAATATCTGCATAGGCATCTGTATAAACATGGAAATATCTGCACCGCTATCTGTATAAACATGGAAATACCTACACCGCCATCTGTATTAACATGGAAATAACTACAAAGTCATCTGTATAAACATGGAAATATCTACACAGCCATCTGTATAAACATGGAAATATCTACACAGCCATCTGTATATACATGGAAATATCTACACCGCTATCTGTATAAACATGGAAATAACTACACCGCTATTTGTATAAAAGAGGAAATATCTACGCCGCCTTCTGTTTAAAGATGGAAATATATACACACGCATCTGTTTATACATGGAAATATCTACACCGCTGTCTGTATAAACATGCTAATAACTACACCGCTATCTGTGTAAATTTGGAAATATTTGCACCGCTATCCCTATAAACATGGTAATATCAACACCGCGATCTGTATAAACATGGAAATATCTACACCATGATCTTTATAAACATGGAAATATCTATACCGCGATCTGTATAAACATGGAAATATCTACACAGTGATCTGTATAAACATGGAAATATCTACACCGCCATCTCTATAAACATGGAAATATCTACACCCCTACCTCTATAAACATGGAAATATCCACACAGCTATCTCTATAAACATGGAAAAATTAACACCGCTATCTCTATGAACGTGGAAATAACTACACTGCCATCTCTATAAACATGGGAATATCTACACCGCGATCAGTATAAACATGGGAATGTCTACACCGCTATCTGTATAAACATGGAAATATCTCCACTGCTACCTCTATAAACATCGAAATATCTACACTGCCATCTGTATAAACATGGAAATACTTACAATGTTATCTGTATAAACATGGAAATATCTACACCGCCATCTGTATAAACATGGAAATATCTACACAGCCATGTGTATATACATGGAAATATCTTCACCGCTATCTGTATAAACATGGAAATAATTACACCGCAATCTGTATAAACATGGAAATATCTCCACTGCTATCTCTATAAATATCAAATTAACTACACCGCCATCTGTATAAACATGGAAATACTTACAAAGTTATCTGTATAAACGTGGAAATATCTAAACCGCCATCTGTATAAACATGGAAATATCTACACAGCCATGTGTATATACATGGAAATATCTACACCGCTATCTATAAAAACATGGAAATAACTACACCGCTATCTGTATAAACATGGAAATATGTACACCGCCATCTACATATCCATAGAAATATCTGTGCCGATATCTGTATAAACATGGAACTATCTACACGGTCATCTCTGTATAGATGGAAATATCAACACTGCCATCTGTACAAACATGGAAATATCTGCACCGCTATCTTTATAAACATGGAAATATCTACACCGCGGTCTGTATAAACATGGAAATATCTACACCGCTATCTGTATAAACATGGAAATATCTACACCGCCATCTCTATAAACATGGAAATATCTACAAAGCCATCTGTATAAACATGGAAATACCTACACAGTCATGTGTAGGAACATGGAAATATCTTCACTGCCATCTGTATAAACATGGAAATATCTACACAGCCCTCTGTATAAATATGGAAATATCTGCATAGGCATCTGTATAAACATGTAAATATCTGCACCGCTATCTGTATAAATATGGAAATACCTTCACCGCATTCTCTATAAACATGGAAATATGTACACCGCTATGTGTATAAACATGGAAATATCTCCACTGCTCTCTGTATAAACATGGAAACATCTACACCACGATCTGTATAAACATGGAAATATCTACACCGCAATCTGTATTAACATGGAAATATCTACACAGCTATCTCTATAAACATGGAAATACCTACAACGCCATCTGTATAAACATGGAAATAACTACAAAGTCATCTGTATAAACATTGAAATATCTACACAGCCATCTGTATAAACATGGAAATATCTACACAGCCATCTGTACATACATGGAAATATCTACACCGCTATCTGTATAAACATGGAAATAACTACACCGCTACTTGTATAAACAAGGAAATATCTACACCGCCATCTGTTTAAAGATGGAAATATATACACAGACATCTCTTTATACATGGAAATATCTACACCGCTATCTGTATAAACATGCTAATAACTACACCGCTATCTGTATAAATTTGGAAATATCTGCACCGCTATCTGCATAAATATGGAAATACCTTCACCGCTGTCTCTATAAACATGGAAATATGTACACCGCTATGTGTATAAACATGGAAATATCTACACTGCGGTCGGTATAAACATGGAAATATCTACACCACCATCTACATATCCATGGAAATATCTGCACCGCCCTGTGTGTAAACATGTAAATATCTACACGGTCATCTGTGTACAGATGGAATTATCAACACCGCCATCAGTACAAACATGGAAATATCTGCACCACTATCTGTATAAACATGGAAATATCTACACCGCTGTCTGTATAAACATGGAAATATCTACACCGCTATCTGTATAAACATGGAAATATCTACACCGCTATCTCTATAAACATGGAAATAACTACACCGTGATCTGTATAAACATGGAAATTTCTACACCGTTATCTGTATAAATATGGAAATGTCTACACCGCTATCTCTATAAACATGGAAATATCTACACCGCCATCTGCATAAACATGGAAATACCTATACAGTCATCTGTGTAAACGTGGAAATATCTACTCCACCATCTGTATAAACATGGAAATATCTACAATGCCATCTGTATACACATGGAAATACCTACGCGGCAATCTGTGTATAGATGGAAACAGCAACACCGCCATCTGTAGAAACATGAAAATACCTACACTGCTGTCTCTATAAACATGGAATTATCTACACTGCGGTCTGTATAAACATGGAAATATCTACACCGGTATCTGTATAAACATGGATATATATACACCACGATCTGTATAAACATGGAAATATATACAGCGCAATCTGTATAAACATGGAAATATCTGCACCGCTATCTCTATAAACATGGAAATATCTACAAAGCCATCTGTATAAAGTTGGAAATACCTACACAGTCATGAGTAGGAACATGGAAATATCTACACTACCATCTGTATAAACATAGAAATATCTACACAGCCCTCTGTATAAACATGGAAATATCTGCATTGGCATCTGTGTAAACATGAAATATCTGCACTGCTATCTGTATAAACATGGAATTACCCACACCGCTGTCTCTATAAACGTGGAAATATGTACACCGCTATGTGTATAAACATGGAAATATCTCCACTGCTGTCAGTATAAACATGGAAATATCTCCACCGTTATCTGTTTAAACATGGAAATGTGTACAGCGCCATCTCTATAAACATTGAAATATCTACACTGCCATCTGTAAAAACATGGAAATATCTACACAGTCATCTGAATAAACATGGAAATATCTACACCACCAACTCTATATACATGGAAATACCTACAATACCATCTGTATACACATGAAGATATCTACAAAGACATCTGTATAAATATGGAAATATCTACACGGCCATCTGTATAAACATGGAAATATGTACACTGCCATCTGTAGAAAGATGGAAATATGTACTACGCTATCTCTATAAATATGGAAATATCTACACCGCCATCACTATAAACATGAAAAAAACCACACTGCCATCTCCATAAAGATGGAAGTATCTACTCCGCCATGTGTATAAACACGGAAATATCTACACCACCATCTGTGAAAACATGGAAATATCTACACCGCGATCTGAATAAACATGGAAATATCTACACCGCCATCTGCATGTCCATGGAAATATCTACGCCGCCATTTGTATAAACATGGAAATATCTACACGGACATCTGTGTATAGATGGAAATATCAACACCGCCATCTGTACAAACATGGAAATATCTACATCGCTACCTCTATAAACATGGAAATATCTGCACTGCCATCTGTAAAAACATGGAAATACCTATACAGTCATCTGTATAAACATGGAAATATCTACAATGCCATCTGTATACACATGGAAATATCTACACAGTCATCTGTATAAACATGTAAATATCTACACTGCTATGTCTATAAACATGGAAATATCTACACCTCCATCTCTATAAACATGAAAATATCTTCACTGCCATCTCCATAAACATGGAACTAACTACTTCACCATCTGTATAAATATGGAAACATCTACACCGCCATCTGTGTGAATAAGGAAATATCTACAATGCCATCTGTATGAAGATATAAATATCTGCACCGCGAGCTGTATAAACATGGAAATATCTACATTGCTATCTGTATAAACGTGGAAATACCAACACCGCTATCGGTATAAACATGGAAATATCTACAACGCCATCTATATAAACATGGAAATATCTACACCGCTATGACTATAAACACGGAAATACGTACACCGCTATCTGTATAAACATGGAAATATCTCCACCGCTCTCTGTATAAACATGGAAATATCTACACCGCTATCTGTATAAACATGGAAATATCTAAACCGCGATCTGTATAAACATGGAAATATCTACACCGCCATCTGTATAAACATGGTAATATCTACACCACCATCTATATAAACTTGGAAATATATACACCGCCATCTGTATAAACATGCAAATAGCTATAATGCCATCTGTAGAAAGATGGAATTATCTACACCGCACTCTGTGTAAACATGGACATATCTACACTGATATCTGTAAAAACATGGAAATACCTACACCGCTATCTGTATAAACATGGAAATATCTACACCGCGATCTGTATAAACATGGAAATATCTACACCGCGATCTGTATAAACATGGAAATATCTACACCGCGATCTGTATAAACATTTAAATATCTACAATGCCATCTGTAGAAAGATGGAAATATCTGCACCGCAGTCTGTGTAAACATGGAAATATCTACACCGATATCAGTAAAAACATGGAAATATCTGCACTGCGAGCTGTATAAACATGGAAATATCTACAACGTGATCTGTATAAACATGGAAATATCTACAGCGCCATCTCTATAAACATTGAAATATCTACACTGCCATCTGTAAAAACATGGAAATATCTACACAGTCATCTGAATAAACACGGAAATATCAACACCACCATCTGTATAAACATGGAAATACCTACAATACCATCTGTATACACATGGAAATATCTACACAGACATCTGTATAAATATGGAAATATCTACACCACCATCTGTATAAACATGGAAATATCTACACTGTCATCTGTAGAAAGATGGAAATATCTACACCGCTATCTCTATAAATATGGAAATATCTACACCGCCATCTCTATAAACATGAAAATATCTACACTGCCATCTCCATAAAGATGGAAGTATCTACTCCGCCATGTGTATAAACACGGAAATATCTACATCACCATGTGTGTAAACATGGAAATATCTACACCGCTGTCTGTATAAACATGGAAATATCTACACTGCCATCTGCATGTCCATGGAAATATCTACGCCGCCATCTGTATAAACATGGAAATATCTACACGGCCATCTGTGTATAGATGGAAATATCGACACCGCCATCTGTACAAACATGGAAATATCTACACCGCTATCTCTATAAACATGGAAATGTCTGCACTGCCCTCTGTAAAAACATGGAAATACCTATACAGTCATCTGTATAAACGTGGAAATATCTACAATGCCATCTGTATACACATGGAAATATGTACACAGCCATCTGTATAAACATGTAAATATCTACACTGCTATCTCTATAAACATGGAAATATCTACACCGCCATCTCTATAAACATGAAAATATCTACACTGCCATCTCCATAAACATGGAAATCACTACTCCGCCATCTGTATAAACATGGAAACATCTACATCGCCATCTGTCTGAATAAGGAAATATCTACTGTGCCATCTGTATAAAGATATAAATATCTGCACCGCGAGCTGTATAAACATGGAAATATCTACATCACTATCTGTATAAACGTGGAAATAACAACACCGCTATCGGTATAAACATGGAAATATCTACAACGACATCTATATAAACATGGAAATATCTACACCACTATGTCTATAAACATGGAAATACCTACACCACTAACTCTATAAACATGGAAATATCTACACCGCTATCTGTATAAACATGGAAATATCTACACCGCTTTCTGTATAAACATGGAAATATCTACACCGCGATCTGTATAAACATGGAAATATCTACACCGCGATCTGTATAAACATTGAAATATCTTCACCACGATCTGTATAAACATGGAAATATCTGCACCGCAATCTGCATAAACATGGAAATAACTATGAAGTCATCTGTATAAACATGGAAATATCTACAAAGCCATCTGTATAAACATGGATATATCTACACAGCCATCTGTATATACAAGGAAATATCTACACCGCTTTCTGTATAAACATGGAAATAACTACACCGCTATTTGTATTAACAAGGAAATATCTACACCGTGATCTGTATAAACTTGGAAATATTTACACTGCTATCTGTATAAACATGGAAATTTCTACACCGTTATCTGTATAAATATGGAAATATCTACACCGCTATCTCTATTAACATGGAAATATCTACACCGCGATCTGTATAAACATGGAAATACCTATACAGTCATCTGTGTAAACATGGAAATATCTACACCACCATCTGTATAAACATGGAAATATCTACAATGCCATCTGTATACACACAGAAATACCTACACGGCAATCTGTGTATAGATGGAAACATCAACACCGCCATCTGTACAAACTTGGAAAAATCTACACTGCTATCTCTATAAACATGGAAATATCTACACTGCGGTCTGTATAAACATGGAAATATCTACACCGGTATCTGTATAAACATGGAAATATCTACACCCCGATCTGTATAAACATGGAAATATATACACCGCTATCTGTATAAACATGGAAATATCTGCACCGCTATCTTTATATACATGGAAATATCTACAAAGCCATCTGTATAAACATGGAAATACCTACACAGTCATGTGTAGGAACATAGAAATATCTACACTGCCATCTGTATAAAGATAGAAATATCTACACAGCTCTCTGTATAAATATGGAGATATCTGCATAGGCATCTGTATAAACATGGAAATATCTGCACCGCTTTCTGTATAAACATGGAAATACCTACACTGCTGTCTATATAAACATGGAAATATGTACACCGCTATGTGTATAAACTTGGAAATATCTCCACTGCTGTCTGTATAAACATGGAAATATCTACACCGCGATCTGTATAAACATGGAAATATCTACAGCACCATCTCTATAAACATTGAAATATCTACAATGCCATCTGTAAAAACATGGAAATACCTATACAGTCATCTGTGTAAACATGGAAATATCTACAGCACCATCTGTATAAACATGGAAATACCTACAATACCATCAGTATACACATGGAAATATCTACACAGACATCTGTATAAATATGGAAATATCTACACCGCCATCTGTATAAACATGGAAATATCTACACTGCCATCTGTAGAAAGACGGAAATATGTTCACCGCTATCTCTATAAATATGGAAATATCTACACCACCATCTCTATAAACATGAAAATATCTACACTGCCATCTCCATAAAGCTGGAAGTATCTACTCCGCCATGTGTATAAACACGGAAATATCTACACCACCATCGGTGTAAACATGGAAATATATACACAGACATCTGTTTATACATGGAAATATCTACACCGCTATCTGTACAAACATGCTAATAACTATATCGCTATCTGTATAAATGTGGAAATATTTGCACCGCTATCCCTATAAACCTGGTAATATCAACACCGCGATCTGTATAAACATGGAAATATCTACACAGTCATCTGAATAAACATGGAAATATCTACACCACCATCTGTATAAACATGGAAATACCTACAAAACCATCTGTATACACATGCAAATATCTACACAGACATCTGTATACATATGGAAATATCTACACCGCCATCTGTATAAACATGGAAATATCTACACTGCCATCTGTAGAAAGATGGAAATATCTACACCGCTATCTCTATAAATGTGGAAATATCTACACCGCCATCTCTATAAACATGAAAATATCTACACTGCCATCTCCATAAAGCTGGAAGTATCTACTCCGCCATGTGTATAAACAGGGAAATATCTACACCACCATCTGTGTAAACATGGAAATATATACACAGACATCTGTTTATACATGGAAATATCTACACCGCTATCTTTACAAACATGCTAATAACTATATCGCTATCTGTATAAATGTGGAAATATTTGCACCACTATCCCTATAAACATGGTAATATCAACACCGCGGTCTGTATAAACATGGAAATATCTACACCATGATCTGTATAAACATGGAAACATCTACACCTTGATCTGTATAAACATGGAAATATCTACACCGCCATCTCTATAAACATGGAAATATCTACACCCCTATCTGTATAAACATGGAAATATCCACACCGCTATCTCTATAAACATGGAAAAATCAACACCGCTATCTCTATGAACATGGAAATATCTACACCGCCATCTCTATAAACAGGAAAATATCTGCACCGCCATCTTCAGAAACATGGATGTATCTACACCGCCATCTGTATAAACTTGGATATATCTACACGACTATGTGTATAAACATGGAAATATCTTAAATTCTATCTGTATAAACATGGAAATATCTACACCGCCATCTGTATAAAGATGGAAATATCTACACCGCAATCTGTATAAATATGGAAATACCTACACCGCTATCTCTATAGACATGGAAATATCTACACCGCTATCTGTATAAACATGGAAATACGTCCACTCCCATCTGTATAAAGATGGAAATATCTACACCGCGAGCTGTATAAACATGGAAATATCTACACCGCAATCTGTATAAACATGGAAGTAGCAACACCGCTAGCTGTATAAACATGGAAATGTCTACAGCGCTATCTCTATAAACATGAAAATAATTACACCATCATCTCTATAAACATGGAAATATCTACACCGCCATCTGCATAAACATAGAAATATATACACAGACATTTGTAGAAACTTGGAAATATCTACACTGACATCTGTAGAAAGATGGAAATATCTACAAAGCGATCTGTATAAACATGGGAATTTCTACACCGCTACCTGTATAAACATGGAAATATCTACACCGCTATCTGTATAAATATGGAAATAACTACACCGCTATCTGTATAAACATGGAAATTTTTACACCGCTATCTGTATAAACATGGAAATATCTCCACCGCTATCTTTATAAACACGGAAATACCTTCACCGGTATCTTTAAAAACATGGAAATACCTACACCGCTATCTCTATAAACAATGAAATATCTACAACGTTATCTGTGTAAACATGGAAATATCTACACAGCTATCTGTGTAAACTTGGAAATATCTACACCGCAATCTGTGTAAGCATGGAAATATCTACAACGCTGTCTATGTAAACATGGAAATATCTACACAGCCATCTGTATAAACATGTAAATATCTACACTGCTATCCCTATAAACATGGAAATATCTACGCCGCCATCTCTATAAACATGAAAATATCTACACTGCCATCTCCATAAACATGGAACTAACTACTCCGCCATCTGTATAAACATGGAAACATCTACACCGCCATCTGTGTGAATAAGGAAATATCTACAATGCCATCTGTATAAAGATATAAATATCTGCACCACAAGCTGTGTAAACATGGAAACATCTACAACGCTATCTGTATAAACATGGAAATATCTACACCGCTATCTGTATAGACATGGTAATATCTACACCACCATCTATATAAACATGGAAATATCTACACCGCAATCTGTATAAACATGGAAATATCTACAATGCCATCTGTAGAAAAATGGAAATATCTACACCGCAATCTGTGTAAACATGGAAATATCTACACCGATATCTGTAAAAACATGGAAATATCGACAACGCTATCTATATAAACATCGAAACATCTACACCGCGATCTGTATAAACCTGGAAATATCTACACCGCGATCTGAATAAACATGGAAATATCTACACCGCTATCTGTATAAACATGGAAATATCTACACAGCTATCTCTATAAACATGAAAATAACTACACCGCCGTCTGTATAAACATGGAAATACCTACAAAGTCATCTGTATAAACATGGAAATATCTACACAGCCATCTGTGTAAACATGGAAATATCTACACAGCCATCTGTATATACATGGAAATATCTACACCATTATGTGTATAAACATGGAAATAACTACACCTCTATTTGTAAAAACAAGCAAATATCTACACCCCTATCTGTATAAACATGGAAATATCCACACCGCTATCTCTATAAACATGGAAAAATCAACACCGCTATCTCTATGAACAAGGAAATATCTACACCGCCATCTCTATAAACATGGAAATATCTACACCACGATCAGTATAAACATGGAAATATCTACACCGCTATCTGTATAAACATGGAAATATCTCCACTGCTAACTCTATAAACATCGAAATATCTACACCGCCATCTGTATACACATGGAAATACATATAAAGTTATCTGTATAATCATGGAAATATCTACACAGCCATGTGTAAATACATGGAAACATCTACACCGCTATATATATAAACATGGAAATATCTACAACGCCATCTACATATCCATGGAAATATCTGCGCCGCCATCTGTATAAACATGGAAATATCTACACGATCATCTGTGTATAGATGGAAATATCAACACCGCCATCTGTACAAACATGGAAATATCTGCAAAGCCATCTGTATAAACATGGAAATATCTGCACCGCGGTCTGTATAAACATGGAAATATCTACACCGCCATCTCTATAAACATGGAAATACCTATACAGTCATTTGTGTAAACATGGAAATATCTACACCACCATCTGTATAAACATGGAAATATCTACAATGCCATCTCTATACACATGGAAATACCTACACGGCAAAATGTGTATAGGTGGAAACATCAACACCGCCATCTGTAGAAACTTGGAAATATCTACACTGCTATCTCTATAAACATGGAAATATCTACACTGCGGTCTGTATAAACATGGAAATATCTACACCGGTATCTTTATAAACATGGGAATATCTACACCATGATCTGCATAAACATGGAAATATATACACCGCTATCTGTATAAACATGGAAATATCTGCACCGCTATCTCTATAGACATGGAAATATCTACAAAGCCATCTGTATAAACATGGAAATACCTACACAGTCATGTGTAGGAACATGGAAATATCTACACTGCCAACTGTATAAACATAGAAATATCTACACAGCCCTCTGTATAAATATGGGGATATCTGCATAGGCATCTGTATAAACATGGAAATATCTACACCGCAATTTGTATAAACATGGAAATATCTACACCGCTATCTTTATAAATATGAAATATCTAAACAGCTATCTCTATAAAAATGGAAATATCTACACTGCTATCTGTATAAACATGGAAATATCCTCACCGCTATCTCTATGAACATGGATATATCTACACCGCTATCTGGATGAACATGGAAATATCTACACCGCCATCTCTATAAACATGGAAATATCTACACCGCCACCTCTATAAACATGGAAATATCTACAGCGCTATCTGTATAAACATGGAAATATCTACACCGCGATCTGTATAAACATGGAAATATCTACACCGCGATCTGTATAAACATGGAAATATCTACACCGCTATCTGTATTAACATGGAAATATCTACACAGCTATCTCTATAAACATGGAAATATCTACACCGCGATCTGCATAAATATGGAAATACCTACAAAGACATCTGTATAAACATGGAAATATCTGCACCACCATCTGTATAAACGTGGAAATATCTACACAGCCATCTGTATATACATGGAAATATCTACACCGATATCTGCATAAACATGGAAATAACTACACCGCTATTTGTATAAACAAGGAAATATCTACACCGCCATGTGTTTAAACATGGAAATATATACACAGATATCTGTTTATACATGGAAATATCTACACCGCTATCTGTATGAACAAGCTAATATCTACACCGCCATCTGTATAAATGTGGAAATATTTGCACCGCTATCCCTAAAAACATGGTAATATCAACACCGTGATCTGTGTAAACATGGAAATATCTACACCATGATCTGTATAAACATGGAAACATCTACACCGTGATCTGTATGAACATGGAAATATCTACACCGCCATCTCTGCAAACAAGGAAATATCTATACCCCTATCTGTATAAACATGGAAATATCCACACCGCTATCTCTATAAACATGGAAAAATCAACATCGCTATCTCTATGAACATGGAAATATCTACACCGCCATCTCTATAAACATGGAAATATCTACACCGCGATCAGTATAAACATGGAAATAACTACACCGCTATCTGTATAAACATGGAAATATCTCCACTGCTATCTCTATAAACATCGAAATATCTACACCGCCATCTGTATAAACATGGAAATACTTACAAAGTTATCTGTATAAACGTGGAAATATCTACACCGCCATCTCTATAAACATGGAAATATCTACACAGCCATGTGTATATACATGGAAATATCTACACCGCTATCTATATAAACATGGAAATAACTACACCGCTTTCTGTATAAACATGGAAATATTTACACCGCCATCTACATATCCATAGAAATATCTGCGCCACCATCTGTATAAACATGGAAATATCTACACTGTCATCTGTGTATAGATGGAAATATCAACACCGCCATCTGTACAAACATGGAAATATCTTCAACGCTATCTGTATAAACATGGAAATATTTACACCGCGGTCTGTATAAAGATGGAAATATCTACATCGCTATCTGTATAAACATGGAAATATCTACACCGCTATCTCTATAAACATGGAAATATCTGCACCGTGGTCTGTATAAATATGGAAATATTTACACGGCTATCTGTATAAACCTGGAAATATCTACACCGTTATCTGTATTAATATGGAAATATCTACACTGCTATCTCTATAAACATTGAAATATCTACACCGCCATCTGTATAAACATGGAAATATCTACAGTGCTATCTCTGTAAACATGGAAATATCTACAATGCCATCTGTAAAAACATGGAAATACCTATACAGTCATCTGTATAAACATGGAAATATCTACATCGCTATCTGTATAAACGTGGAAATACCAACACCGATATCGGTATAAACATGGAAATACCTACAACGCCATCTATATAAACATGAAAATATCTACACCGCTATGTCTATAAACATGGAAATAACTACACCGCTATCTCTATAAACATGGAAATATCTACACCGCTATCTGTATAAACATCGAAATATCTACACCGCCATCTGTATAAACATGGAAATAACTATACAGTCATTTGTGTATACATGGAAATATCTACACTTCCATCTGTATAAACATGGAAATATCTACAATGCCATCTCTATACACATGGAAATACCTACACGGCAATCTGTGTATAGGTGGAAACATCAACACCGCCATCTGTAGAAACTTGTAAATACCTACACTGCTATCTCTATAAACATGGAAATATCTACACTGCGGTCTGTATAAACATCGAAGTATCTACACCGGTATCTGTATAAACATGGGAATATCTACACCACGATCTGAATAAACATGGAAATATATTCACCGCTATCTGTATAAACATGGAAATATCTGCACCGCTATCTCTATAGACATGGAAATATCTACAAAGCCATCTGTATAAACATGGAAATACCTACACAGTCATGTGTAGGAACATGGAAATATCTTCACTGCCATCTGTATAAACATGGAAATATCTACACAGCCCTCTGTATAAATATGGAAATATCTGCATAGGCATCTGTATAAACATGGAAATATCTACACCGAGATCTGTATAAACATGGAAATATCTACACCGCTATCTTTATAAATATGAAATATCTAAACAGCTATCTCTATAAAAATGGAAATATCTACACTGCTATCTGTATAAACATGGAAATATCCTCACTGCTATCTCTATGAACATGGATATATCTACACCGCTATCTCTATAAACATGGAAATATCTACACCGCCACCTGTATAAACATGGAAATATCTACAGCGCTATCTGTATAAACATGGAAATATCTACACCGCTATCTGTATAAACATGGAAATAGCTACACCGCGATCTGTATAAACATGGAAATATCTACACCGCGATCTGTATAAACATGGAAATATCTACACCACGATCGGTATAAACATGGAAATACCTACAAAGTCATCTGTATAAACATGGAAATATCTACACAGCCATCTGTATAAACATGGAAATATCTACAATGCCATCTGTAGAAAGATGGAAATATCTACACAGCCATCTGTATAAACATAGAAATATATACACAGCCATCTGTATATACATGGAAATATCTACACCGCTATCTGTATAAACATGGAAATAACTACACCGCTATTTGTATGAACAAGCAAATATCTACACCGTGATCTGTATAAACATGGAAATATCTACACCGCCATCTCTATAAACATGGAAATATCTACAACCCTATCTATATAAACATGGAAATATCCAAACCGCTATCTCTATAAACATGGAAAAAACAACACCGCTATCTCTATGAACATGGAAATATCTACACTGCCATCTCTATAAACATGGAAATATCTACACCACGATCAGTATAAACATGGAAATATCTAAACCGCTATCTTTATAAACAAGGAAATGCCTCCACTGCTATCTCTATAAACATTGAAATATCTACACCACCATCTGTATAAACATGGAAATACGTACAAAGTTATCTGTATAAACATGGAAATATCTAAACCGCCATCTGTATAAACATGAAAATATCTACACAGCCATGAGTACATACATGGAAATATCTACACCGCTATCTATATAAACATGGAACTATCTACACCGCTACCTGTATACACTTGGAAATATGTGCACCGCCATCTCTATAAACATGGAAATATCTCCAACGCTATCTGTATAAACACGGAAATATCTCCACCGCTATCTGTATAAACATGGAAATGTCTTCACCGCTATCTGTAAAAACATGGAAACATCTACACCGCTATCTGTATAAACATGGAAATATCTACATCGCTATCAGTATAAACATGGAAATATCTGCACCGCTATCTATATAAACATGGAAATATCTACAGCGCCATCTCTATAAACATGAAAATATCTACACTGCCATCTCCATAAACATGGAACTAACTACCCCCCATCTGTATAAACATGGTAATATCTACACCACCATCTATATAAACATGGAAATATCTACACCGCCATCTGTATAAACATGGAAATATCTACAATGCCATCTGTAGAAAGATGGAAATATCTACACCGCAATCTGTGTTAACATGGAAATATCTACACCGTTATGTTTAAAAACATGGAAATATCTACACCGCCATCTGTATAAACATGGAAATATCTACACCACGATCTCTATAAACATGGAAATATCTACAGCGCCATCTCTATAAACATTGAAATATCTACACTGCCATCTGTAAAAACATGGAAATATCTACACACTCATCTGAATAAACATGGAAATACCTAAACCACCATCTGTATAAACATGGAAATACCTACAAAACCATCAGTATACACATGGAAATATCTACACAGACATCTGAACAAATATGGAAATATCTACACCGACATATGTATAAACATGGAAATATCTACACTGCCATCTGTAGAAAGATGGAAATATCTACACCGCTATCTCTCTAAATATGGAAATACCTTCACCGCCATCTCTATAAACATGAAAATATCGACACTGCCATCTCCATAAAGATGGAAGTATCTACTCCGCCATGTGTATAAACACGGAAATATCTACACCACCATCTGTGTAAACATGGAAATATCTACACTGCCATCTGTATACACATGGAAATATCTACAATGATATCTCTGTAAACATGGAAATATCGACACAGGTATCTGTGTAAACTTGGTAATAACTACACCGCTATCTGTGTAAAGTTTGCAATGTCTACACCGCAATCTGTGCAAAGATGGAAATATCTTTACCGCTATATCTGTAAACATGGAAATATCTACACCGCTATATGTATAAACATGGAAATATCTACACTGCCATCTGTATACACATGGAGATATCTAAATCGCTATCTGTATAAACAGGGAAACATCTACACCGCCATCTGTGTGAATAAGGAAATATCTACAATGCCATCTGTATAAAGATATAAATATCTGCACCGCGAGCTGTGTAAACATGGAAATATCTACAACGCTATCTGTATAAACATGGAAATATCTACACCGCTATCTGTATAAACATGGAAATATCTACAGCGCGATCTGTATAAACATGGAAATATCTACACCGCGATCTGTATAAACATGATAATATCTACACCACCATCTATATAAACATGGAAATATCTACACCGCCATCTGTATAAACATGGAAATATCTACAATGCCATCTGTAGAAAGATGGAAATATCTACACCACAATCTGTGTAAACATGGAAATATCTGCACCGATATCTGTAAAAACATGGAAATATCTACACCGCTATCTGTATAAACATGTAAACATCTACACCGCGATCTGTATAAACATGGAAATATCTACACTGCGATCTGAATAAACATGGAAATATCTACACCGCTATCTGTATAAACATGGAAATACCTACACAGCTATCTCTATAAACATGGAAATAACTACACCGCCGTCTGTATAAACATGGAAATACCTACAAAGTCATCTGTATAAACATGGAAATATCTACACAGCCATCTGTATATACATGGAAATATCTACACCACTATCTGTATAAACACGGAAATAACTACACCTCTATTTGTATAAACAAGCAAATATCTACACCCCTATCTGTATAAACATGGAAATATCCACACCGCTATCTCTATAAACATGGAAAAATCAACACCGCTATCTCTATGAACAAGGAAATATCAACACCGCTATCTCTATGAACAAGGAAATATCTACACCGCCATCTCTATAAACATGGAAATATCTACACCACGATCAGTGTAAACATGGAAATATCTACACCGCTATCTGTATAAACATGGAAATATCTACACCGTGATCTGTATAAACATGGAAATATCTACACCGCGATCTGTATAAACATGGAAATATCTAGACCGCTATCTCTGTAAACATGGAAATAGCTACACAGCCATCTGTATAAACATGTAAATATCTACACTGCTATCTCTATAAACATGGAAATGTCTACACCGCCATCTCTATAAACATGAAAATATCTACACTGCCATCTCCATAAACATGGAACTAACTACTCCGCCATCTGTATAAACATGGAAACTTCTACACCGCCATCTGTGTGAATAAGGAAATATCTACAATGCCATCTGCATAAAGATATAAATATCTGCACCGCGAGCTGTGTAAACATGGAAATATCTACACCGCCATCTCTATAAACATGGAAATATCTACACCGCCACCTGTATAAACATGGAAATATCTACAGCGCTATCTGTATAAACATGGAAATATCTACACCGCGATCTGTATAAACATGGAAATATCTACACCGCGATCTGTATAAACATGGAAATATCTACACCGCTATCTGTATTAACATGGAAATATCTAAACAGGTATCTCTACAAACATGGAAATATATACACCGCGATCTGTAAAAATATGGAAATACCTACAAAGTCATCTGTATAAACATGGAAATATCTACACAACCATCTGTATAAACATGGATATATCTACAAAGCCATCTGTATATACATGGAAATATCTACACCGATATCTGCATAAACTTGGAAATAACCACTCCGCTATTTGTATAAACAAGGAAATATCTACACCGCCATGTGTTTAAACATGGAAATATATACACAGACATCTGTTTATACCTGGAAATATATACACCGCTATCTGTATAAACAAGCTAATAACTACACCCCTATCTGTATAAATGTGGAAATATTTGCACCGCTATCCCTATAAACATGGTAATATTAACACCGCGATCTGTGTAAACATGGAAATATCTACACCATGATCTGTATAAACATGGAAACATCTACACCGTGATCTGTATAAACATGGAAATATGTACACCGCCATCTCTATAAACATGGAAATATCTATACCCCTATCTGTATAAACATGGAAATATCCACACCGCTATCTCTATAAACATGTAAAAATCAACATCGCTATCTCTATGAACATGGAAATATCTACACCGCCATCTCTATAAACATGGAAATATCTACACCACGATCAGTATAAACATGGAAATAAATACACCGTTATCTGTATAAACATGGAAATATCTCCACTGCTATATCTATAAACATCGAAATATCTACACCACCATCTGTATAAACATGGAAATACTTACAAAGTTATCTGTATAAACATGAAAATATCTACACCGCCCTCTCTATAAACATGGAAATATCTACACAGCCATGTGTATATACATGGAAATATCTAAACCGCTATCGATATAAACATGGAAATAACTACACCGCTTTCTGTATAAACATGGAAATATTTACACCGCCATCTACATATCCATAGAAATATCTGCGCCGCCATCTGTATAAACATGGAAATATCTACACGGTCATCTGTGTATAGATGGAAATATCAACACCGCCATCTGTACAAACATGGAAATATCTTCAACGCTATCTGTATAAACATGGAAATATTTACACCGCGGTCTGTATAAACATGGAAATATCTACATCGCTATCTGTATAAACATGGAAATATCTACACCGATATCTCTATAAACATGGAAATATCTACACCGTGGTCTGTATAAATATGGAAATATTTACACGGCTATCTGTATAAACCTGGAAATATCTACACCGTTATCTGTATTAATATGGAAATATCTACACCGCTATCTCTATAAACATGGAAATATCTACACCGCTATCTATATAAACATGGAAATATCTACATCGCTATCTGAATTAACATGGAAATATATACACTGCCATCTGTATACAGCTGGAAATAGCCACAACACTATCTGTATAAACATGGAAATAACTTCACCGCCATCTGAATAAACATGGAAATATCTACACGGCTATCTGTATAAACATGGAAATACCTACACCGCTATCTCTATAAACATGGAAATGTCTACACCGCTATCTGTTTAAACATGGAAATATTTACATGTCTATCTCTATAAACATGGAAATATCTACTCCGCCATCTCTATAAACATGGAAATACCTACACAGTCATCTGTATAAACATGGAAATACCTACACAACTATCTGTATAAACATGGAAATATCTACACTGCCATCTGCATAAACATGGAAATACCTACACAGCCATCTCTATAAACATGGAAATATCTACACCGCTATCTGTATAAACATAGAAATATCTACATCGTTATCTGTGTAAACATGGAAATATCTCGACCGCTATCTCCATAAACATGGAAATATCTCCACTGCTATCTGTATAAACATGGAAATATCTACACTGCTATCTTTATAAACATGGAAATATCTACACCTCTATCTGTATAAACATAGAAATATCTACACTGCCATCTATATAAACATGGAAACAGCCACACCACTATATGTATAAACATGGAAATATCTACACCGCCATCTGAATAAACATGGTAATATCTACACCGCTATCTCTAAAATATGGAAATATCTACACCGCTATCTGCATAAACTTGGAAATATCTACACCGCCATCTATACAAACATGGAAATATGTCCACCGCTATCTGTATAAACATGGAAATTTCCCCACCGCTATCTCTATAAACATGGAAATATCTACACCGCTATCTGAATAAACATGGAAATATCTACATCGCTATCTCTATAAACATGGAAATAGCCACACCGCTATCTGTATAAACATGGAAATATCTACACTGCCATCTGTAAAAACATGGAAATATCTACAAAGTCATCTGTAGAAACATGGAAATGTCTACTCTTCCATCTGTATAAATATGGAAATATCTACACTGCCATCTGTATACACATGGAAATATCAACACAGCCATCTGAATAAACATGGATATATCTACACCTCTGTCTGTATAAACATGGAAATACTTACAACGCTAACTGTATAAACATGGAAATATCTACAACGCTATCAGTATAAACATGGAAATAACTACACCGCTATCTGTATAAACTTGGAGGTATCTACATCGCCATCTGTATAAACATAGAAATACCTACACAGTCATCTGTATAAACATGGAAATATCTACACCTCCGTCTGTATAAACATGGAAATATCTACACTGCCATCTGTATACACATGGAAATATCTACACAGCCATCTGTGTAACCTTGGAAATATCTACACAGCCATTTATATAAACATGCAAATATCTATATCGCTATCTGTATAAACCTGGAAATAGCCACACCGTTTTCTGTATAAACATGGAGATATCTACACCGCCATCTGTAAAAACATGGAAATATCTACACGGTCATGTGTGTATAGATGGAAATATCAACACCGCCATCTGTACAAACATGGAAATATCTGCACCGCTATCTGTATAAACATGGAAATATCTACACCGCGGTCTGTATAAACATGGAAATATCTACACCGCTATCAGTCTAAACATGGAAATATCTACACCGCCATCTCTATAAACAAGGAAATATCTACAAAGCCATCTGTAGAAACATGGAAATACCTACACAGTCATGTGTAGGAACATGGAAATATCTTCACTGCCATCTGTATAAACATGGAAATATCTACACAGCCCTCTGTATAAATATGGAAATATCTGCATAGGCATCTGTATAAACATGGAAATATCTGCACCGCTATCTGTATAAACATGGAAATACCTACACCGCCATCTGTATTAACATGGAAATAACTACAAAGTCATCTGTATAAACATGGAAATATCTACACAGCCATCTGTATAAACATGGAAATATCTACACAGCCATCTGTATATACATGGAAATATCTACACCGCTATCTGTATAAACATGGAAATAACTACACCGCTATTTGTATAAAAGAGGAAATATCTACGCCGCCTTCTGTTTAAAGATGGAAATATATACACACGCATCTGTTTATACATGGAAATATCTACACCGCTGTCTGTATAAACATGCTAATAACTACACCGCTATCTGTGTAAATTTGGAAATATTTGCACCGCTATCCCTATAAACATGGTAATATCAACACCGCGATCTGTATAAACATGGAAATATCTACACCATGATCTTTATAAACATGGAAATATCTATACCGCAATCTGTATAAACATGGAAATATCTACACAGTGATCTGTATAAACATGGAAATATCTACACCGCCATCTCTATAAACATGGAAATATCTACACCCCTACCTCTATAAACATGGAAATATCCACACAGCTATCTCTATAAACATGGAAAAATTAACACCGCTATCTCTATGAACGTGGAAATAACTACACTGCCATCTCTATAAACATGGGAATATCTACACCGCGATCAGTATAAACATGGGAATGTCTACACCGCTATCTGTATAAACATGGAAATATCTCCACTGCTACCTCTATAAACATCGAAATATCTACACTGCCATCTGTATAAACATGGAAATACTTACAATGTTATCTGTATAAACATGGAAATATCTACACCGCCATCTGTATAAACATGGAAATATCTACACAGCCATGTGTATATACATGGAAATATCTTCACCGCTATCTGTATAAACATGGAAATAATTACACCGCAATCTGTATAAACATGGAAATATCTCCACTGCTATCTCTATAAATATCAAATTAACTACACCGCCATCTGTATAAACATGGAAATACTTACAAAGTTATCTGTATAAACGTGGAAATATCTAAACCGCCATCTGTATAAACATGGAAATATCTACACAGCCATGTGTATATACATGGAAATATCTACACCGCTATCTATAAAAACATGGAAATAACTACACCGCTATCTGTATAAACATGGAAATATGTACACCGCCATCTACATATCCATAGAAATATCTGTGCCGATATCTGTATAAACATGGAACTATCTACACGGTCATCTCTGTATAGATGGAAATATCAACACTGCCATCTGTACAAACATGGAAATATCTGCACCGCTATCTTTATAAACATGGAAATATCTACACCGCGGTCTGTATAAACATGGAAATATCTACACCGCTATCTGTATAAACATGGAAATATCTACACCGCCATCTCTATAAACATGGAAATATCTACAAAGCCATCTGTATAAACATGGAAATACCTACACAGTCATGTGTAGGAACATGGAAATATCTTCACTGCCATCTGTATAAACATGGAAATATCTACACAGCCCTCTGTATAAATATGGAAATATCTGCATAGGCATCTGTATAAACATGTAAATATCTGCACCGCTATCTGTATAAATATGGAAATACCTTCACCGCATTGTCTATAAACATGGAAATATGTACACCGCTATGTGTATAAACATGGAAATATCTCCACTGCTCTCTGTATAAACATGGAAACATCTACACCACGATCTGTATAAACATGGAAATATCTACACCGCAATCTGTATTAACATGGAAATATCTACACAGCTATCTCTATAAACATGGAAATACCTACAACGCCATCTGTATAAACATGGAAATAACTACAAAGTCATCTGTATAAACATTGAAATATCTACACAGCCATCTGTATAAACATGGAAATATCTACACAGCCATCTGTACATACATGGAAATATCTACACCGCTATCTGTATAAACATGGAAATAACTACACCGCTACTTGTATAAACAAGGAAATATCTACACCGCCATCTGTTTAAAGATGGAAATATATACACAGACATCTCTTTATACATGGAAATATCTACACCGCTATCTGTATAAACATGCTAATAACTACACCGCTATCTGTATAAATTTGGAAATATCTGCACCGCTATCTGCATAAATATGGAAATACCTTCACCGCTGTCTCTATAAACATGGAAATATGTACACCGCTATGTGTATAAACATGGAAATATCTACACTGCGGTCGGTATAAACATGGAAATATCTACACCACCATCTACATATCCATGGAAATATCTGCACCGCCCTGTGTGTAAACATGTAAATATCTACACGGTCATCTGTGTACAGATGGAATTATCAACACCGCCATCAGTACAAACATGGAAATATCTGCACCACTATCTGTATAAACATGGAAATATCTACACCGCTGTCTGTATAAACATGGAAATATCTACACCGCTATCTGTATAAACATGGAAATATCTACACCGCTATCTCTATAAACATGGAAATAACTACACCGTGATCTGTATAAACATGGAAATTTCTACACCGTTATCTGTATAAATATGGAAATGTCTACAC
This sequence comes from Pan troglodytes, assembly GCF_028858775.2. Lineage (NCBI taxonomy): Eukaryota > Metazoa > Chordata > Mammalia > Primates > Hominidae > Pan > Pan troglodytes. Next base: position 177,108 of record NC_072417.2, read on the forward strand.
CGCTATCTCTATAAACATGGAAATATCTACACCGCCATCTGCATAAACATGGAAATACCTATACAGTCATCTGTGTAAACGTGGAAATATCTACTCCACCATCTGTATAAACATGGAAATATCTACAATGCCATCTGTATACACATGGAAATACCTACGCGGCAATCTGTGTATAGATGGAAACAGCAACACCGCCATCTGTAGAAACATGAAAATACCTACACTGCTGTCTCTATAAACATGGAATTATCTACACTGCGGTCTGTATAAACATGGAAATATCTACACCGGTATCTGTATAAACATGGATATATATACACCACGATCTGTATAAACATGGAAATATATACAGCGCAATCTGTATAAACATGGAAATATCTGCACCGCTATCTCTATAAACATGGAAATATCTACAAAGCCATCTGTATAAAGTTGGAAATACCTACACAGTCATGAGTAGGAACATGGAAATATCTACACTACCATCTGTATAAACATAGAAATATCTACACAGCCCTCTGTATAAACATGGAAATATCTGCATTGGCATCTGTGTAAACATGAAATATCTGCACTGCTATCTGTATAAACATGGAATTACCCACACCGCTGTCTCTATAAACGTGGAAATATGTACACCGCTATGTGTATAAACATGGAAATATCTCCACTGCTGTCAGTATAAACATGGAAATATCTCCACCGTTATCTGTTTAAACATGGAAATGTGTACAGCGCCATCTCTATAAACATTGAAATATCTACACTGCCATCTGTAAAAACATGGAAATATCTACACAGTCATCTGAATAAACATGGAAATATCTACACCACCAACTCTATATACATGGAAATACCTACAATACCATCTGTATACACATGAAGATATCTACAAAGACATCTGTATAAATATGGAAATATCTACACGGCCATCTGTATAAACATGGAAATATGTACACTGCCATCTGTAGAAAGATGGAAATATGTACTACGCTATCTCTATAAATATGGAAATATCTACACCGCCATCACTATAAACATGAAAAAAACCACACTGCCATCTCCATAAAGATGGAAGTATCTACTCCGCCATGTGTATAAACACGGAAATATCTACACCACCATCTGTGAAAACATGGAAATATCTACACCGCGATCTGAATAAACATGGAAATATCTACACCGCCATCTGCATGTCCATGGAAATATCTACGCCGCCATTTGTATAAACATGGAAATATCTACACGGACATCTGTGTATAGATGGAAATATCAACACCGCCATCTGTACAAACATGGAAATATCTACATCGCTACCTCTATAAACATGGAAATATCTGCACTGCCATCTGTAAAAACATGGAAATACCTATACAGTCATCTGTATAAACATGGAAATATCTACAATGCCATCTGTATACACATGGAAATATCTACACAGTCATCTGTATAAACATGTAAATATCTACACTGCTATGTCTATAAACATGGAAATATCTACACCTCCATCTCTATAAACATGAAAATATCTTCACTGCCATCTCCATAAACATGGAACTAACTACTTCACCATCTGTATAAATATGGAAACATCTACACCGCCATCTGTGTGAATAAGGAAATATCTACAATGCCATCTGTATGAAGATATAAATATCTGCACCGCGAGCTGTATAAACATGGAAATATCTACATCGCTATCTGTATAAACGTGGAAATACCAACACCGCTATCGGTATAAACATGGAAATATCTACAACGCCATCTATATAAACATGGAAATATCTACACCGCTATGACTATAAACACGGAAATACGTACACCGCTATCTGTATAAACATGGAAATATCTCCACCGCTCTCTGTATAAACATGGAAATATCTACACCGCTATCTGTATAAACATGGAAATATCTAAACCGCGATCTGTATAAACATGGAAATATCTACACCGCCATCTGTATAAACATGGTAATATCTACACCACCATCTATATAAACTTGGAAATATATACACCGCCATCTGTATAAACATGCAAATAGCTATAATGCCATCTGTAGAAAGATGGAATTATCTACACCGCACTCTGTGTAAACATGGACATATCTACACTGATATCTGTAAAAACATGGAAATACCTACACCGCTATCTGTATAAACATGGAAATATCTACACCGCGATCTGTATAAACATGGAAATATCTACACCGCGATCTGTATAAACATGGAAATATCTACACCGCGATCTGTATAAACATTTAAATATCTACAATGCCATCTGTAGAAAGATGGAAATATCTGCACCGCAGTCTGTGTAAACATGGAAATATCTACACCGATATCAGTAAAAACATGGAAATATCTGCACTGCGAGCTGTATAAACATGGAAATATCTACAACGTGATCTGTATAAACATGGAAATATCTACAGCGCCATCTCTATAAACATTGAAATATCTACACTGCCATCTGTAAAAACATGGAAATATCTACACAGTCATCTGAATAAACACGGAAATATCAACACCACCATCTGTATAAACATGGAAATACCTACAATACCATCTGTATACACATGGAAATATCTACACAGACATCTGTATAAATATGGAAATATCTACACCACCATCTGTATAAACATGGAAATATCTACACTGTCATCTGTAGAAAGATGGAAATATCTACACCGCTATCTCTATAAATATGGAAATATCTACACCGCCATCTCTATAAACATGAAAATATCTACACTGCCATCTCCATAAAGATGGAAGTATCTACTCCGCCATGTGTATAAACACGGAAATATCTACATCACCATGTGTGTAAACATGGAAATATCTACACCGCTGTCTGTATAAACATGGAAATATCTACACTGCCATCTGCATGTCCATGGAAATATCTACGCCGCCATCTGTATAAACATGGAAATATCTACACGGCCATCTGTGTATAGATGGAAATATCGACACCGCCATCTGTACAAACATGGAAATATCTACACCGCTATCTCTATAAACATGGAAATGTCTGCACTGCCCTCTGTAAAAACATGGAAATACCTATACAGTCATCTGTATAAACGTGGAAATATCTACAATGCCATCTGTATACACATGGAAATATGTACACAGCCATCTGTATAAACATGTAAATATCTACACTGCTATCTCTATAAACATGGAAATATCTACACCGCCATCTCTATAAACATGAAAATATCTACACTGCCATCTCCATAAACATGGAAATCACTACTCCGCCATCTGTATAAACATGGAAACATCTACATCGCCATCTGTCTGAATAAGGAAATATCTACTGTGCCATCTGTATAAAGATATAAATATCTGCACCGCGAGCTGTATAAACATGGAAATATCTACATCACTATCTGTATAAACGTGGAAATAACAACACCGCTATCGGTATAAACATGGAAATATCTACAACGACATCTATATAAACATGGAAATATCTACACCACTATGTCTATAAACATGGAAATACCTACACCACTAACTCTATAAACATGGAAATATCTACACCGCTATCTGTATAAACATGGAAATATCTACACCGCTTTCTGTATAAACATGGAAATATCTACACCGCGATCTGTATAAACATTGAAATATCTTCACCACGATCTGTATAAACATGGAAATATCTGCACCGCAATATGCATAAACATGGAAATAACTATGAAGTCATCTGTATAAACATGGAAATATCTACAAAGCCATCTGTATAAACATGGATATATCTACACAGCCATCTGTATATACAAGGAAATATCTACACCGCTTTCTGTATAAACATGGAAATAACTACACCGCTATTTGTATTAACAAGGAAATATCTACACCGTGATCTGTATAAACTTGGAAATATTTACACTGCTATCTGTATAAACATGGAAATTTCTACACCGTTATCTGTATAAATATGGAAATATCTACACCGCTATCTCTATTAACATGGAAATATCTACACCGCGATCTGTATAAACATGGAAATACCTATACAGTCATCTGTGTAAACATGGAAATATCTACACCACCATCTGTATAAACATGGAAATATCTACAATGCCATCTGTATACACACAGAAATACCTACACGGCAATCTGTGTATAGATGGAAACATCAACACCGCCATCTGTACAAACTTGGAAAAATCTACACTGCTATCTCTATAAACATGGAAATATCTACACTGCGGTCTGTATAAACATGGAAATATCTACACCGGTATCTGTATAAACATGGAAATATCTACACCCCGATCTGTATAAACATGGAAATATATACACCGCTATCTGTATAAACATGGAAATATCTGCACCGCTATCTTTATATACATGGAAATATCTACAAAGCCATCTGTATAAACATGGAAATACCTACACAGTCATGTGTAGGAACATAGAAATATCTACACTGCCATCTGTATAAAGATAGAAATATCTACACAGCTCTCTGTATAAATATGGAGATATCTGCATAGGCATCTGTATAAACATGGAAATATCTGCACCGCTTTCTGTATAAACATGGAAATACCTACACTGCTGTCTATATAAACATGGAAATATGTACACCGCTATGTGTATAAACATGGAAATATCTCCACTGCTGTCTGTATAAACATGGAAATATCTACACCGCGATCTGTATAAACATGGAAATATCTACAGCACCATCTCTATAAACATTGAAATATCTACAATGCCATCTGTAAAAACATGGAAATACCTATACAGTCATCTGTGTAAACATGGAAATATCTACAGCACCATCTGTATAAACATGGAAATACCTACAATACCATCAGTATACACATGGAAATATCTACACAGACATCTGTATAAATATGGAAATATCTACACCGCCATCTGTATAAACATGGAAATATCTACACTGCCATCTGTAGAAAGACGGAAATATGTTCACCGCTATCTCTATAAATATGGAAATATCTACACCACCATCTCTATAAACATGAAAATATCTACACTGCCATCTCCATAAAGCTGGAAGTATCTACTCCGCCATGTGTATAAACACGGAAATATCTACACCACCATCGGTGTAAACATGGAAATATATACACAGACATCTGTTTATACATGGAAATATCTACACCGCTATCTGTACAAACATGCTAATAACTATATCGCTATCTGTATAAATGTGGAAATATTTGCACCGCTATCCCTATAAACCTGGTAATATCAACACCGCGATCTGTATAAACATGGAAATATCTACACAGTCATCTGAATAAACATGGAAATATCTACACCACCATCTGTATAAACATGGAAATACCTACAAAACCATCTGTATACACATGCAAATATCTACACAGACATCTGTATACATATGGAAATATCTACACCGCCATCTGTATAAACATGGAAATATCTACACTGCCATCTGTAGAAAGATGGAAATATCTACACCGCTATCTCTATAAATGTGGAAATATCTACACCGCCATCTCTATAAACATGAAAATATCTACACTGCCATCTCCATAAAGCTGGAAGTATCTACTCCGCCATGTGTATAAACAGGGAAATATCTACACCACCATCTGTGTAAACATGGAAATATATACACAGACATCTGTTTATACATGGAAATATCTACACCGCTATCTTTACAAACATGCTAATAACTATATCGCTATCTGTATAAATGTGGAAATATTTGCACCACTATCCCTATAAACATGGTAATATCAACACCGCGGTCTGTATAAACATGGAAATATCTACACCATGATCTGTATAAACATGGAAACATCTACACCTTGATCTGTATAAACATGGAAATATCTACACCGCCATCTCTATAAACATGGAAATATCTACACCCCTATCTGTATAAACATGGAAATATCCACACCGCTATCTCTATAAACATGGAAAAATCAACACCGCTATCTCTATGAACATGGAAATATCTACACCGCCATCTCTATAAACAGGAAAATATCTGCACCGCCATCTTCAGAAACATGGATGTATCTACACCGCCATCTGTATAAACTTGGATATATCTACACGACTATGTGTATAAACATGGAAATATCTTAAATTCTATCTGTATAAACATGGAAATATCTACACCGCCATCTGTATAAAGATGGAAATATCTACACCGCAATCTGTATAAATATGGAAATACCTACACCGCTATCTCTATAGACATGGAAATATCTACACCGCTATCTGTATAAACATGGAAATACGTCCACTCCCATCTGTATAAAGATGGAAATATCTACACCGCGAGCTGTATAAACATGGAAATATCTACACCGCAATCTGTATAAACATGGAAGTAGCAACACCGCTAGCTGTATAAACATGGAAATGTCTACACCGCTATCTCTATAAACATGAAAATAATTACACCATCATCTCTATAAACATGGAAATATCTACACCGCCATCTGCATAAACATAGAAATATATACACAGACATTTGTAGAAACTTGGAAATATCTACACTGACATCTGTAGAAAGATGGAAATATCTACAAAGCGATCTGTATAAACATGGGAATTTCTACACCGCTACCTGTATAAACATGGAAATATCTACACCGCTATCTGTATAAATATGGAAATAACTACACCGCTATCTGTATAAACATGGAAATTTTTACACCGCTATCTGTATAAACATGGAAATATCTCCACCGCTATCTTTATAAACACGGAAATACCTTCACCGGTATCTTTAAAAACATGGAAATACCTACACCGCTATCTCTATAAACAATGAAATATCTACAACGTTATCTGTGTAAACATGGAAATATCTACACAGCTATCTGTGTAAACTTGGAAATATCTACACCGCAATCTGTGTAAGCATGGAAATATCTACAACGCTGTCTATGTAAACATGGAAATATCTTCAATGCCATCTGTAAAAACATGGAAATACCTATACAGTCATCTGTATAAACATAGAAATATCTACAATGCCATCTGTATACACATGGAAATATCTACACAGCCATCTGTATAAACATGTAAATATCTACACTGCTATCCCTATAAACATGGAAATATCTACGCCGCCATCTCTATAAACATGAAAATATCTACACTGCCATCTCCATAAACATGGAACTAACTACTCCGCCATCTGTATAAACATGGAAACATCTACACCGCCATCTGTGTGAATAAGGAAATATCTACAATGCCATCTGTATAAAGATATAAATATCTGCACCACAAGCTGTGTAAACATGGAAACATCTACAACGCTATCTGTATAAACATGGAAATATCTACACCGCTATCTGTATAGACATGGTAATATCTACACCACCATCTATATAAACATGGAAATATCTACACCGCAATCTGTATAAACATGGAAATATCTACAATGCCATCTGTAGAAAAATGGAAATATCTACACCGCAATCTGTGTAAACATGGAAATATCTACACCGATATCTGTAAAAACATGGAAATATCGACAACGCTATCTATATAAACATCGAAACATCTACACCGCGATCTGTATAAACCTGGAAATATCTACACCGCGATCTGAATAAACATGGAAATATCTACACCGCTATCTGTATAAACATGGAAATATCTACACAGCTATCTCTATAAACATGAAAATAACTACACCGCCGTCTGTATAAACATGGAAATACCTACAAAGTCATCTGTATAAACATGGAAATATCTACACAGCCATCTGTGTAAACATGGAAATATCTACACAGCCATCTGTATATACATGGAAATATCTACACCATTATGTGTATAAACATGGAAATAACTACACCTCTATTTGTAAAAACAAGCAAATATCTACACCCCTATCTGTATAAACATGGAAATATCCACACCGCTATCTCTATAAACATGGAAAAATCAACACCGCTATCTCTATGAACAAGGAAATATCTACACCGCCATCTCTATAAACATGGAAATATCTACACCACGATCAGTATAAACATGGAAATATCTACACCGCTATCTGTATAAACATGGAAATATCTCCACTGCTAACTCTATAAACATCGAAATATCTACACCGCCATCTGTATACACATGGAAATACATATAAAGTTATCTGTATAATCATGGAAATATCTACACAGCCATGTGTAAATACATGGAAACATCTACACCGCTATATATATAAACATGGAAATATCTACAACGCCATCTACATATCCATGGAAATATCTGCGCCGCCATCTGTATAAACATGGAAATATCTACACGATCATCTGTGTATAGATGGAAATATCAACACCGCCATCTGTACAAACATGGAAATATCTGCAACGCCATCTGTATAAACATGGAAATATCTGCACCGCGGTCTGTATAAACATGGAAATATCTACACCGCCATCTCTATAAACATGGAAATACCTATACAGTCATTTGTGTAAACATGGAAATATCTACACCACCATCTGTATAAACATGGAAATATCTACAATGCCATCTCTATACACATGGAAATACCTACACGGCAAAATGTGTATAGGTGGAAACATCAACACCGCCATCTGTAGAAACTTGGAAATATCTACACTGCTATCTCTATAAACATGGAAATATCTACACTGCGGTCTGTATAAACATGGAAATATCTACACCGGTATCTTTATAAACATGGGAATATCTACACCATGATCTGCATAAACATGGAAATATATACACCGCTATCTGTATAAACATGGAAATATCTGCACCGCTATCTCTATAGACATGGAAATATCTACAAAGCCATCTGTATAAACATGGAAATACCTACACAGTCATGTGTAGGAACATGGAAATATCTACACTGCCAACTGTATAAACATAGAAATATCTACACAGCCCTCTGTATAAATATGGGGATATCTGCATAGGCATCTGTATAAACATGGAAATATCTACACCGCAATTTGTATAAACATGGAAATATCTACACCGCTATCTTTATAAATATGAAATATCTAAACAGCTATCTCTATAAAAATGGAAATATCTACACTGCTATCTGTATAAACATGGAAATATCCTCACCGCTATCTCTATGAACATGGATATATCTACACCGCTATCTGGATGAACATGGAAATATCTACACCGCCATCTCTATAAACATGGAAATATCTACACCGCCACCTCTATAAACATGGAAATATCTACAGCGCTATCTGTATAAACATGGAAATATCTACACCGCGATCTGTATAAACATGGAAATATCTACACCGCGATCTGTATAAACATGGAAATATCTACACCGCTATCTGTATTAACATGGAAATATCTACACAGCTATCTCTATAAACATGGAAATATCTACACCGCGATCTGCATAAATATGGAAATACCTACAAAGACATCTGTATAAACATGGAAATATCTGCACCACCATCTGTATAAACGTGGAAATATCTACACAGCCATCTGTATATACATGGAAATATCTACACCGATATCTGCATAAACATGGAAATAACTACACCGCTATTTGTATAAACAAGGAAATATCTACACCGCCATGTGTTTAAACATGGAAATATATACACAGATATCTGTTTATATATGGAAATATCTACACCGCTATCTGTATGAACAAGCTAATATCTACACCGCCATCTGTATAAATGTGGAAATATTTGCACCGCTATCCCTAAAAACATGGTAATATCAACACCGTGATCTGTGTAAACATGGAAATATCTACACCATGATCTGTATAAACATGGAAACATCTACACCGTGATCTGTATGAACATGGAAATATCTACACCGCCATCTCTGCAAACAAGGAAATATCTATACCCCTATCTGTATAAACATGGAAATATCCACACCGCTATCTCTATAAACATGGAAAAATCAACATCGCTATCTCTATGAACATGGAAATATCTACACCGCCATCTCTATAAACATGGAAATATCTACACCGCGATCAGTATAAACATGGAAATAACTACACCGCTATCTGTATAAACATGGAAATATCTCCACTGCTATCTCTATAAACATCGAAATATCTACACCGCCATCTGTATAAACATGGAAATACTTACAAAGTTATCTGTATAAACGTGGAAATATCTACACCGCCATCTCTATAAACATGGAAATATCTACACAGCCATGTGTATATACATGGAAATATCTACACCGCTATCTATATAAACATGGAAATAACTACACCGCTTTCTGTATAAACATGGAAATATTTACACCGCCATCTACATATCCATAGAAATATCTGCGCCACCATCTGTATAAACATGGAAATATCTACACTGTCATCTGTGTATAGATGGAAATATCAACACCGCCATCTGTACAAACATGGAAATATCTTCAACGCTATCTGTATAAACATGGAAATATTTACACCGCGGTCTGTATAAAGATGGAAATATCTACATCGCTATCTGTATAAACATGGAAATATCTACACCGCTATCTCTATAAACATGGAAATATCTGCACCGTGGTCTGTATAAATATGGAAATATTTACACGGCTATCTGTATAAACCTGGAAATATCTACACCGTTATCTGTATTAATATGGAAATATCTACACTGCTATCTCTATAAACATTGAAATATCTACACCGCCATCTGTATAAACATGGAAATATCTACAGTGCTATCTCTGTAAACATGGAAATATCTACAATGCCATCTGTAAAAACATGGAAATACCTATACAGTCATCTGTATAAACATGGAAATATCTACATCGCTATCTGTATAAACGTGGAAATACCAACACCGATATCGGTATAAACATGGAAATACCTACAACGCCATCTATATAAACATGAAAATATCTACACCGCTATGTCTATAAACATGGAAATAACTACACCGCTATCTCTATAAACATGGAAATATCTACACCGCTATCTGTATAAACATCGAAATATCTACACCGCCATCTGTATAAACATGGAAATAACTATACAGTCATTTGTGTATACATGGAAATATCTACACTTCCATCTGTATAAACATGGAAATATCTACAATGCCATCTCTATACACATGGAAATACCTACACGGCAATCTGTGTATAGGTGGAAACATCAACACCGCCATCTGTAGAAACTTGTAAATACCTACACTGCTATCTCTATAAACATGGAAATATCTACACTGCGGTCTGTATAAACATCGAAGTATCTACACCGGTATCTGTATAAACATGGGAATATCTACACCACGATCTGAATAAACATGGAAATATATTCACCGCTATCTGTATAAACATGGAAATATCTGCACCGCTATCTCTATAGACATGGAAATATCTACAAAGCCATCTGTATAAACATGGAAATACCTACACAGTCATGTGTAGGAACATGGAAATATCTTCACTGCCATCTGTATAAACATGGAAATATCTACACAGCCCTCTGTATAAATATGGAAATATCTGCATAGGCATCTGTATAAACATGGAAATATCTACACCGAGATCTGTATAAACATGGAAATATCTACACCGCTATCTTTATAAATATGAAATATCTAAACAGCTATCTCTATAAAAATGGAAATATCTACACTGCTATCTGTATAAACATGGAAATATCCTCACTGCTATCTCTATGAACATGGATATATCTACACCGCTATCTCTATAAACATGGAAATATCTACACCGCCACCTGTATAAACATGGAAATATCTACAGCGCTATCTGTATAAACATGGAAATATCTACACCGCTATCTGTATAAACATGGAAATAGCTACACCGCGATCTGTATAAACATGGAAATATCTACACCGCGATCTGTATAAACATGGAAATATCTACACCACGATCGGTATAAACATGGAAATACCTACAAAGTCATCTGTATAAACATGGAAATATCTACACAGCCATCTGTATAAACATGGAAATATCTACAATGCCATCTGTAGAAAGATGGAAATATCTACACAGCCATCTGTATAAACATAGAAATATATACACAGCCATCTGTATATACATGGAAATATCTACACCGCTATCTGTATAAACATGGAAATAACTACACCGCTATTTGTATGAACAAGCAAATATCTACACCGTGATCTGTATAAACATGGAAATATCTACACCGCCATCTCTATAAACATGGAAATATCTACAACCCTATCTATATAAACATGGAAATATCCAAACCGCTATCTCTATAAACATGGAAAAAACAACACCGCTATCTCTATGAACATGGAAATATCTACACTGCCATCTCTATAAACATGGAAATATCTACACCACGATCAGTATAAACATGGAAATATCTAAACCGCTATCTTTATAAACAAGGAAATGCCTCCACTGCTATCTCTATAAACATTGAAATATCTACACCACCATCTGTATAAACATGGAAATACGTACAAAGTTATCTGTATAAACATGGAAATATCTAAACCGCCATCTGTATAAACATGAAAATATCTACACAGCCATGAGTACATACATGGAAATATCTACACCGCTATCTATATAAACATGGAAATAACTACACCGCTATCTGTATAAACATGGAAATATCTACACCGGTATCTGTATAAACATGGAAATATCTTCACCACGATCTGTATAAACATGCAAATATGTACACCGCTATCTGTATAAACATGGAAATATCTGCTCCGCTATCTCTATAGACATGGAAATATCTACAAAGCCATCTGTATAAACATGGAAATAACTGCACAGTCATGTGTAGGAACATGGAAATATCTACACTGCCATCTGTAGAAACATAGAAATATCTACACAGCCCTCTGTATAAATATGGAGATATCGGCATAGGCATCTGTATAAACATGGAAATATCTACACCGCAATCTGTATAAACATGGAAATATCCACACGCTATCTGTATAAATATGAAATATCTAAACCGCTATCTCTATAAAAATGGAAATATCTACACTGCGATCTGTATAAACATGGAAATATCCTCACTGCTATCTCTATGAACATGGATATATCTACACCGCTATCTCTATAAACATGGAAATATCTACACCGCCATCTCTATAAACATGGAAATATCTACACCGCCATCTGTATAAACATGGAAATATCTACACCGCTATCTGTATAAACATGGAAATATCTACACCGCTATCTGTATAAACATGGAAATATCTACACTGCGATCTGTATAAACATGGAAAATCTACCCCGCGATCTGTATAAACATGGAAATATCTACACCGCTATCTGTATAAACATGGTAATATCTACACCACCATCTATATAAACATGGAAATATCTACACCGCCATCTGTGTAAACATGGAAATATCTACAATACCATCTGTAGAAAGATGGAAATATCTACACAGCCATCTGTATAAACATGGAAATATCTACACACCCATCTGTATATACATGGAAATATCTACACCGCTATCTGTATAAACAGGGAAATAACTACACCGCTATTTGTATAAACAAGGAAATATCTACACCGTTATCTGTATAAACATGGAAAATCTACACCGCCATCTCTATAAACATGGAAATATCTACAACCCTATCTGTATAAACATGGAAATATCCACACCGCTATCTCTATAAACATGGAAAAATCTGCACTGCTATCTCTATGAACATGGAAATATCTACACCGCCATCTCTATGAACATGGAAATATCTACACCACGATCAGTATAAACATGGAAATATCTACACCGCTTTCTGTATAAACATGGAAATATCTCCACTGCTATCTCTATAAACATCGAAATATCTACACCACCATCTGTAAAAACATGGAAATACTTACAAAGTTATCTGTATAAACATGGAAATATCTAAACGGTCATCTGTGTATAGATGGAAATATCAACACCGCCATCTGTACAAACATGGAAATATCTGCACCGCTATCTTTATAAACATGGAAATATCTACACCGTGGTCTGTATAAACATGGAAATATCTACACCGCTATCTGTATAAACATGGAAATATCTACACCGTTATCTCTATAAACATGGAAATATCTACACCGTGATCTGTATAAACATGGAAATATTTACACCGCTATCTGTATAAACATGGAAACTTCTACACCGTTATCTGTATAAATATGGAAATATCTACACCGCTATCTCTATAAACTTGGAAATATCTACACCGCCATCTGTATAAACATGGAAATACCTATAAAGTCATCTGTGTAAACATGGAAATATCTACACCAGCATCTGTATAAACATGGAAATATCTATAATGCCATCTTTATACACATGGAAATACCTACACGGCAATCTGTTTATAGATGGAAACATCAACAACGCCATCTGTACAAACATGGAAATATCTACACTGCTATCTCTATAAACATGGAAATATCTACACTGCGGTCTGTATAAACATGGAAATATCTACACCGGGATCTGTATAAACATGGAAATATCTACACCAAGATCTGTATAAACATGCAAATATATGCACCGCTATCTGTATAAACATGGAAATATCTGCACCGCTATCTCTATAGACATGGAAATATCTACAAAGCCATCTGTATAAACATGGAAATACCTACACAGTCATGTGTAGGAACATGGAAATATCTACACTGCCATGTGTAGAAACATAGAAATATCTACACAGCCCTCTGTATAAATATGGAGATATCGGCATAGGCATCTGTATAAACATGGAAATATCTACAACGCAATCTGTATAAACATGGAAATATCTACACCGCTATCTGTATAAATATGAAATATCTAAACCGCTATCTCTATAAAAATGGAAATATCTACACTGCTATCTGTATAAACATGGAAATATCCTAACTGCTATCTCTATGAACATGGATATATCTACACCGCTATCTCTATAAACATGGAAATATCTACACCGCCATCTCTATAAACATGGAAATATCTACACCGCCATCTGTATAAATATGGAAATATCTACAGCGCTATCTGTAGAAACATGGAAATATCTACACCGCTATCAGTATAAACATGGAAATATCTACACTGCGATCTGTATAAACATGGAAAATCTACCCCGCGATCTGTATAAACATGGAAATATCTACACCGCTATCTGTATAAACATGGTAATATCTACACCACCATCTGTATAAACATGGAAATATCTACAATGCCATCTGTAGAAAGATGGAAATATCTACACAGCCATCTGTATAAACATGGAAATCTCTACACAGCCATCTGTATATACATGGAAATATCTACACCGCTATCTATATAAACATGGAAATAACTACACCGCCATTTGTATAAACAAGCAAATATCTACACCGTGATCTGTATAAACATGGAAATATCTATACCGCGATCTCTATAAACATGGAAATATCTACAACCCTATCTGTATAAACATGGAAATATCCACACCGCTATCTCTATAAACATGGAAAAATCTACACCGCTATCTCTATGAACATGGAAATATCTACACCGCCATCTCTATAAACATGGAAATATCTACACCACGATCAGTATAAATATGGAAATATCTACACCGCTATCTGTATAAACATGGAAATATCTCCACGGCTATCTCTATAAACATCGAAATATCTACACCACCATCTGTATAAACCTGGAAGTACTTACAAAGTTATCTGTATAAACAAGGAAATATCTACACCGCCATCTACATATCCATGGAAATATCTGCGCCGCCATCTGTATAAACATGGAAATATCTACACGGTCATCTGTGTACAGATGGAAATATCAACACAGACATCTGTACAAACATGGAAATATCTGCACCGCTATCTCTATAAACATGGAAATATCTACACCGTGATCTGTATAAACATGGAAATATTTACACCGCTATCTGTATAAACATGGAAACTTCTAAACCGTTATCTGTATAAATATGGAAATATCTACACCACTATCTCTATAAACTTGGAAATATCTACACCGCCATCTGTATAAACATGGAAATAGCTATACAGTCATCGGTGTAAACATGGAAATATCTACACCACCATCTGTATAAACATGGAAATATCTACAATGCCATCTTTATACACATGGAAATACCTACACGGCAATCTGTGTATAGATGGAAACATCAACAACTCCATCTGTACAAACATGGAAATATCTACACTGCTATCTCTATAAACATGAAAATATCTACACTGCGGTTTGTATAAACATGGAAATATCTACACCGGTATCTGTATAAACATGGAAATATCTACACCACGATCTGTATAAACATGCAAATATATACACCGCTATCTGTATAAACATGGAAATATATGCACCGCTATCTCTATAGACATGGAAATATCTACAAAGCCATCTGTATAAACATGGAAATACCTACACAGTCATGTGTAGGAACATGGAAATATCTACACTGTAATCTGTAGAAACATAGAAATATCTACACAGACCTCTGTATAAATATGGAGATATCGGCATAGGCATCTGCATAAACATGGAAATATCTACACCGCAATCTGTATAAACATGGAAATATCTACACCGCTATCTGTATAAATATGAAATATCTAAATCGCTATCTCTATAAAAATGGAAATATCTACACTGCTATCTGTATAAATATGGAAATATCCTCACTGCTATCTCTATGAACAGGGATATATCTACACCGCTATCTCTATAAACATGGAAATATCTACACCGCCATCTCTATAAACATGGAAATATCTACACCGCCATCTGTATAAACATGGAAATATCTACAGCGCTATCTGTATAAACATGGAAATATCTACACCGCTATCTGTATAAACATGGAAATATCTACACTGCGATCTGTATAAACATGGAAATATCCTCACTGCTATCTCCATGAACATGGATATATCTACACCGCTATCTCTATAAACATGGAAATATCTACACCGCCATCTCTATAAACATGGAAATATCTACACCGCCATCTGTATAAATATGGAAATATCTACAGCGCTATCTGTAGAAACATGGAAATATCTACACCGCTATCAGTATAAACATGGAAATATCTACACTGCGATCTGTATAAACATGGAAAATCTACCCCGCGATCTGTATAAACATGGAAATATCTACACCGCTATCTGTATAAACATGGTAATATCTACACCACCATCTGTATAAACATGGAAATATCTACAATGCCATCTGTAGAAAGATGGAAATATCTACACAGCCATCTGTATAAACATGGAAATATCTACACAGCCATCTGTATATACATGGAAATATCTACACCGCTATCTGTATAAACATGGAAATAACTACACCGCCATTTGTATAAACAAGCAAATATCTACACCGTGATCTGTATAAACATGGAAATATCTATACCGCGATCTCTATAAACATGGAAATATCTACAACCCTATCTGTATAAACATGGAAATATCCACACCGCTATCTCTATAAACATGGAAAAATCTACACCGCTATCTCTATGAACATGGAAATATCTACACCGCCATCTCTATAAACATGGAAATATCTACACCACGATCAGTATAAATATGGAAATATCTACACCGCTATCTGTATAAACATGGAAATATCTCCACGGCTATCTCTATGAACATCGAAATATCTACACCACCATCTGTATAAACATGGAAATACTTACAAAGTTATCTGTATAAACAAGGAAATATCTACACCGCCATCTACATATCCATGGAAATATCTGCGCCGCCATCTGTATAAACATGGAAATATCTACACGGTCATCTGTGTACAGATGGAAATATCAACACAGACATCTGTACAAACATGGAAATATCTGCACCGCTATCTCTATAAACATGGAAATATCTACACCGTGATCTGTATAAACATGGAAATATTTACACCGCTATCTGTATAAACATGGAAACTTCTAAACCGTTATCTGTATAAATATGGAAATATCTACACCGCTATCTCTATAAACTTGGAAATATCTACACCGCCATCTGTATAAACATGGAAATAGCTATACAGTCATCGGTGTAAACATGGAAATATCTACACCACCATCTGTATAAACATGGAAATATCTACAATGCCATCTTTATACACATGGAAATACCTACACGGCAATCTGTGTATAGATGGAAACATCAACAACTCCATCTGTACAAACATGGAAATATCTACACTGCTATCTCTATAAACATGGAAATATCTACACTGCGGTCTGTATAAACATGGAAATATCTACACCGGTATCTGTATAAACATGGAAATATCTACACCACGATCTGTATAAACATGCAAATATATACACCGCTATCTGTATAAACATGGAAATATGTGTACCGCTATCTCTATAGACATGGAAATATCTACAAAGCCATCTGTATAAACATGGAAATACCTACACAGTCATGTGTAGGAACATGGAAATATCTACACTGTAATCTGTAGAAACATAGAAATATCTACACAGCCCTCTGTATAAATATGGAGATATCGGCATAGGCATCTGCATAAACATGGAAATATCTACACCGCAGTCTGTATAAACATGGAAATATCTACACCGCTATCTGTATAAATATGAAATATCTAAATCGCTATCTCTATAAAAATGGAAATATCTACACTGCTATCTGTATAAATATGGAAATATCCTCACTGCTATCTCTATGAACAGGGATATATCTACACCGCTATCTCTATAAACATGGAAATATCTACACCGCCATCTCTATAAACATGGAAATATCTACACCGCCATCTGTATAAACATGGAAATATCTACAGCGCTATCTGTATAAACATGGAAATATCTACACCGCTATCTGTATAAACATGGAAATATCTACATTGCGATCTGTATAAACATGGAAAGATCCTCACTGCTATCTCCATGAACATGGATATATCTACACCGCTATCTCTATAAACATGGAAATATCCACACCGCCATCTCTATAAACATGGAATTATCTACACCGCCATCTGTATAAACATGGAAATATCTACAGCGCTATCTGTATAAACATGGAAATATCTACACCGCTATCTGTATAAACATGGAAATATCTACACTGCAATCTGTATAAACATGGAAAATCTACCCCGCGATCTGTATAAACATGGAAATATCTACACCGCTATCTGTATAAACATGGAAATATCTACACCGCCATCTATATTAACATGGAAATATCTACACCGCCATCTGTATAAACATGGAAATATCTACAATGCCATCTGTAGAAAGATGGAAATATCTACACAGCCATCTGTATAAACATGGAAATATCTACACAGACATCTGTATATACACGGAAATATCTACACCGCTATCTGTATAAACATGGAAATAACTACACTGTTATTTGTATAAACAAGCAAATATCTACACCGTGGTCTGTATAAACATGGAAATATCTACACCGCCATCTCTATAAAAATGGTAATATCTACAACCCTATCTGTATAAACATGGAAATATCCACACCGCTATCACTATAAACATGGAAAAATCAACACCGCTATCTCTATGAACATGGAAATATCTACACTGCCATCTCTATAAACATGGAAATATCTACACCACGATCAGCATAAACATGGAAATATCTACACCGCTATCTGTATAAACAAGAAAATATCTCCACTGCTATCTCTATAAACATCGAAATATCTACACCACCATCTGTATAAACATGGAAATACTTACAAAGTTATCTGTATAAACATGGAAATATCTACACCGCCATCTGTATAAACATGAAAATATCTACACAGCCATGAGTACATACATGGAAATATCTACACTGCTATCTATATAAACATGGAAATAACTACACCGCTATTTGTATAAACAAGCAAATATCTACACCATGATCTGTACAAACATGGAAATATCTACACCGCCATCTCTATAAACATGGAAGTATCTACAACCCTTTCTGTATAAACATGGAAATATCGAAACCGCTATCTCTATAAACATGGAAAAATCAACACCGCTATCTCTATGAACATGGAAATATCTATAGCGCCATCTGTATAAACATGGAAATATCTACACCACGATCAGTATAAACATGGAAATATCTACACCGCTATCTGTATAAACATGGAAATATCTCCACTGCTATCTCTATAAACATCGAAATATCTACACCACCATCTGTATAAACATGGAAATACTTACAAAGTTATCTGTATAAACATGGAAATATCTACACCGCCATCTACATATCCATGGAAATATCTGCGCTGTCATCTGTATAAACATGGAAATATCTACACCGTGGTCTGTATAAACATGGAAATATCTACACCGCTATCTTTATAAACATGGAAATATCCACACCGCTATCTCTATAAACATGGAAATATCTACACAGTGATCTGTATAAACATGGAAATATTTACACCGCTATCTGTATAAACATGGAAACTTCTACACCGTTATCTGTGTAAATATGGAAATATCTACACCGCTATCTCTATAAACTTGGAAATATCTACACCGCCATCTGTATAAACATGGAAATACCTATACAGTCATCTGTGTAAACATGGAAATATCTACACCACCATCTGTATAAACATGGAAATATCTACAATGCCATCTTTATACACTTGGAAATACCTACACGGCAATCTATGTATTGATGGAAACATCAACAACGTCATCTGTACAAAAATGGAAATATCTACACTGCTATCTCTATAAACATGGAAATATCTACACTGCGGTCTGTATAAACATGGAAATATCTACACCGGTATCTGTATAAACATGGAAATATCTACACCACGATGTGTATAAACATGCAAATATATACACCGCTATCTGTATAAACATGGAAATATCTGCACAGCTATCTCTATAGACATGGAAATATCTACAAAGCCATCTGTATAGACATGGAAATACCTACACAGTCATGTGTAGGAACATGGAAATATCTACACTGCCATCTGTAGAAACATAGAAATATCTACACAGCCCTCTGTATAAATATGGAGATATCGGCATAGGCATGTGTATAAACAAGGAAATATCTACACCGCAATCTGTATAAACATGGAAATATCTACACCACTATCTGTATAAATATGAAATATCTAAACCGCTATCTCTATAAAAATGGAAATATCTACACTGCTATCTGTATAAACATGGAAATATCCTCACTGCTATCTCTATGAACATGGATATATCTACACCGCTATCTCAATAAACAAGGAAATATCTACACCGCCATCTCTATAAACATGGAAATATCTACACCGCCATCTGTATAAACATGGAAATACCTACAGCGCTATCTGTATAAACATGGAAATATCTACACCGCTATCTGTATAAACATGGAAATATCTACACTGCTATCTGTATAAACATAGAAATCTCCTCACTGCTATCTCTATGAAGATGGATATATCTACACCGCTATCTCTATAAACATGGAAATATCTACAGCGCCATCTCTATAAACATGGAAATATCTACACCGCCATCTGTATATACATGGAAATATCTACACCGCTATCTGTATAAACATGGAAATATCTACACTGCGATCAGTATAAACATGGAAAATCTACCCCACGATCTGTATAAACATGGAAATATCTACACTGCTATCTGTATAAACATGGTAATATCTACACCACCAGCTATATAAACATGGAAATATCTACACCGCTATCTGTATAAACATGGTAATATCTACAATGCCATCTGTAGAATGATGGAAATATCTACACAGCCATCTGTATAAACATGGAAATATCTACACAGCCATCTGTATATACATGGAAATATCTACAACGCTGTCTGTATAAACATGGAAATAACTACACCGCTATTTGTATAAACAAGCAAATATCTACAGCATGACCTGTATAAACGTGGAAATATCTACACCGCCATCTCTATAAACATGGAAATATCTACAACCCTATCTGTATAAACATGGAAATATCCACACCGCTATCTCTATGAACATGGAAAAATCAACACCACTATCTCTATGAACATGGAAATATCTACACCGCCATCTCTATAAACATGGAAATATCTACACCACGATCAGTATAAACATGGAAATATCTACAACGCTATCTGTATAAACAAGGAAATATCTCCACTGCTATCTCTATAAACATCGAAATATCTACACCACCATCTGTATAAACATGGAAATATCTACACCGCCATTTGTATAAACATGAAAATATCTACACAGCCATGAGTACATACATGGAAATATCTACACCGTTATCTATATAAACATGGAAATAACTACACCGCAATCTGTATAAACATGGAAATATCTACACCGCTATCTGTATAAATATGAAATATCTAAACCGCCATCTTTATAAAAATGGAAATATCTACACTGCGATCTGTATAAACATGGAAATATCCTCACTGCTATCTCTATGAACATGGAAATATCTACAAAGCTATCTCTATAAACATGGAAATATCTACACCGCCATCTCTATAAACATGGAAATATCTACACCGCCATCTGTATAAACATGGAAATATCTACAGCGCTATCTGTATAAACATGGAAATATCTACACTGCGATCTGTATAAACATGGAAATATCCTCACTGCTATCTCCATGAACATGGATATATCTACACGGCTATCTCTATAAACATGGAAATATCTACACCGCCATCTCTATAAACATGGAAATATCTACACCTCCATCTCTATAAACATGGAAATATCTACAGCGCTATCTGTATAAACATGGAAATATCTACACTGCGATCTGTATAAACATGGAAAATCTACCCCGCGATCTGTATAAACATGGAAATATCTACACCGCTAACTGTATAAACATGGAAATATCTACACCGCCATATATATAAACGTGGAAATATCTACACCGCCATCTGTATAAACATGGAAATATCTACAATGCCATCTGTAGAAAGATGGAAATATCTACACAGCCATCTGTATAAACATGTAAATATCTACACTGCTATCTCTGTAAACATGGAAATATCTACACCGCCATCTCTATATACATGAAAGTATCTACACTGCCATCTCCACAAACATGGAACTAACTACTCCGCCATCTGTATAAACATGGAAACATCTACACCGCCATCTGTGTGAATAAGGAAATATCTACAATGCCATCTGTATAAAGATATAAATATCTGCACCGCGAGCTGTATAAACATGGAAATATCTACATCGCTATCTGTATAAACGCCAAAATAACAACACCGCTATCAATATAAACATGGAAATATCTACAACGCCATCTATATAAACATGGAAATATCTACAACGCTATGTCTATAGACATGGAAATGCATACACCGCTATCTCTATAAACATGGAAATATCTACACCGCTATCTGTATAAACATGGAAATATCTACACCGCTATCTGTATAAACATGGAAATATCTACACCGTGATCTGTATAAACATGGAAATATCTACACCGCGATCTGTATAAACATGGACATAACTTCACCACAATCTGTATAAAGATGGAAATATCTACAACGCTATCTGTATAAACATGGTAATATCTACACCACCATCTATATAAACATGGAAATATTTACACCGCCATCTGTATAAACATGGAAATATCTAAAATGCCATCTGTAGAAAGATGGAAATACCTACACCGCAATCTGTGGAAACATGGAAATATCTACACCGATATCTGTAAAAACATGGAAATATCTACACCGCTATCTGTATAAACATGGAAATATCTACACCGCGATCAGTATAAACATGGAAATATCTACAGCGCCATCTCTATAAACATTGAAATATCTACACTGCCATGTGTAAAAACATGGAAATATCTACACAGTCATCTGAATAAACATGGAAATATCTACACCACAATCTGTATAAACATGGAAATACCTACAATACCATCTGTATACACATGGAAATATCTACAGAGACATCAGTATAAATATGGAAATATCTACACCGCCATTTCTATAAACATGGAAATATCTACACTGCCATCTGTAGAAAGATGGAAATATCTACACCACTATCTCTATAAATATGGAAATATCTACACCGCCGTCTCTATAAACATGAAAATATGTACACTGCCATCTCCATAAAGATGCAAGTATCTACTCCGCCATGAGTATAAACACGGAAATGTCTACACCACCATCTGTGTTAACATGGAAATATCTACACTGCTGTCTGTATAAACATGGAAATATCTACACCGCCATCTGCATGTCCATGGAAATATCTACGCTGCATTCTGTACAAACATGGAAATATCTACACCGCTATCTCTATAAACATGGAAATATCTGCACTGCCATCTGTAAAAACATGGAAATACCTATACAGTCATCTGTATAAACATGGAAATATCTACAATGCCATCTGTATACACATGGAAATATCTACACAGCCATCTGTATAAACATGTAAATATCTACACTGCTATCTCTATAAACATGGAAATATCTACACCGCCATCTCTATAAACATGAAAATATCTACACTGCCATCTCCATAAATATGGAACTAACTACTCCGCCATCTGTATAAACATGGAAACATCTACAACGCCACCTGTGTGAATAAGGCAATATCTACAATTCCATCTGTATAAAGATATAAATATCTGCACCAAGAGCTGTATAAACATGGAAATAACTACATCGCTATCTCTATAAACATGGAAATATCTACACCGCTATCTGTATAAACATGGAAATATCTACACCGCTATCTGTATAAACATGGAAAGATCTACAACGCGATCTGTATAAACATGGAAATATCTGCACCGCGATCTGTATAAACATGGAAATATCTATACCGCTATCTGTATAAACATGGTAATATCTACACCCCCATCTATATAAACATGGAAATATCTACACCCCCATCTATATAAACATGGAAATATCTACACTGAAATCTGTATATACCTGGAAATATCTTCAATGCCATCTGTAGAAAGATGGAAATATCTACACCGCAATCTGTGTAAACATGGAAATATCTACACTGATATCTGTAAATACATGGAAATATCTACACCGCTATCTGTATAAACATGTCAATATCTACACAGCTATCTCTATAAACATGGAAATATCTACACCACCATCTGTATAAACATGGAAACACCTACAAAGTCATCTGTATAAACATGGAAATATCTACAAAGCCATCTGTATAAACATGGAAATATCTACAGAGCCATCTGTATAAACATGGAAATATCTACAAAGCCATCTGTATAAACATGGAAATATCTACACAGCCATCTGTATATACATGGAAATATCTACACCGCTATCTGTATAAACATGGAAATAACTACACCGCTATTCGTATAAACAAGGAAATATCTACACCGTTATCTGTATAATCATGGAAATATTTACACCGCTATCTGTATAAACATGGAAATTTCTACACCGTTATCTGTATAAATATGGAAATATCTTCACCGATATCTCTATAAACATGGAAATATCTACACCGCCATCGGTATAAACATGGAAATACCTATACAGTCATCTGTGTAAACATGGAAATATCTACACCACCATCTGTATAAACATGGAAATATCTACAATGCCATCTGTATACACATGGAAATTCCTACACGGCAATCTCTGTATAGATGGAAACATCAACACCGCCATCTGTACAATCTTGGAAATATCTACACTGCTATCTCTATAAACATGGAAATATCTACACCGGTATCTGTATAAACATGGAAATATCTACACCACGATCTGTGGAAACATGGAAATATACACACCGTGATCTGTATAAACATGGAAATATCTGCACCGCTGTCTCTATAGACATGGAAATATCTACAAAGCCATCTGCATAAACATGGAAATACCTACACAGTCATGTGTAGGAACATGGAAATATCTACACAGCCATCTGTATAAACATAGAAATATCTACACAGCCCTGTGAATAAATATGGAGATATCTGCATAGGCATCTGTATAAACATGGAAATATCTGCACCGCTATCTGTATAAACATGGAAATACCTACACCGCTGTCTCTATAAACATGGAAATATGTACACCGCTATGTGTATAAACATGGAAATATCTCCACTGCTGTCTGTATAAACATGGAAATATCTCCACCGTTATCTGTATAAACATGGAAATATCTACAGCGCCATCTCTATAAACATTGAAATATCTACACTGCCATCTGTAAAAACATGGAAATATCTACACAGTCATCTGAATAAACATGGAAATATCTACACCACCATCTGTATAAACATGGAAATACCTACAATTCCATCTGTATATACACGGAAATATCAACACCGCCATCTGTATAAACATGGAAATACCAACAAAGTCATCTGTATAAACATGGAAATATCTACACAGCTATCTGTATAAACATGGAATTATCTACACAGCCATCTGTATATACATGGAAATATCTACACCGCTACCTGTATAAACATGGAAATAACTACACCGCTATTTGTATAAACAAGGAAATATCTACACCGCCATCTGTTTAAACATGGAAATATATACACAGACATCTGTTTATACATGGAAATATCTACACCGCTATCTGTATAAACATGCTAATAACTACACCGCTATCTGTATAAATGTGGAAATATTTGCACCGCTATCCCTATAAACGTGGTAATATCAACACCGCGATCTGTATAAACATGGAAATACCTACACCAGGATCTGTATAAACATGGAAATATCTGCACCGCGATCTGTATAAACATGAAATATCTACACCGTGATCTGTATAAACATGGAAATATCTACACCGCCATCTCTATAAACATGGAAATATCTACACCCCTATCTCTATAAACATGGAAAAATCAACACCGCTATCTCTATGAAGATGGAAATATCTACACCGTCATCTCTATAAACATGGAAATATCTACACCGTGATCAGTATATACATGGAAATATCTACACCGCTATCTGTATAAACATGGAAATATCTCCACTGCTATCTCTATAAACATCGAAATATCTACTCCGCCATCTGTATAAACATGTAAATACTTACAAAGTTATCTGTATAAACATGGAAATATCTACACCGCCATCTGTATAAACATGGAAATATCTACACAGCCATGTGTACATACATGGAAATATCTACACCGCTCTCTATATAAACGTGGAAATAAATACACCGCTATCTGTAGAAACCTGGAAATATCTACACTGCTAACTCTATAAATATGGATATATCTGCACCGCCATCTGTATAAACATGGAAATAACTACACAGTCATGTGTAGGAACATGGAAATATCTTCGCCACCGTTTGTATAAAGATGGAAATATCTACAACGTTATCTGTATAAACATGGAAATATCTACACTGAGATCTGTATAAACATGGAAATATCTACACCGCGATTTGTATAAACATGGAAATATCTTCACCACGATCTGTATAAACATGGAAATATCTAAACCGCCATCTGTATAAACATGGAAATATCTACACCGTGATCAGTATAAACATAGAAATATCTACACCGCTATCTGTATAAACATGGAAATATCTCCACTGCTATCTCTATAAACATCGAAATATCTACACTGCCATCTGTATAAACATGGAAATATCTACACTGCTATCTCTATAAACAAGGAAATATCTACAATGCTATCTGTAAAAACATGGAAATACCTATACAGTCATCTGTATAAACATGGAAACATCTACACCACCGTCTGTACAAACATGGAAATATCTACAATGCCATCTGTATACACATAGAAATACCTACACGGCAATCTGTGTATAGATGGAAACATCAACACCGCCATCTGTACAAACATGGAAATATATACACCGCTATCTCTTTAAACATGGAAATATCTACACTGCGGTCTGTATAAACATGGAAATATCTACACCGGTATCTGTATAAACATGGAAATATCTACACCACGATCTGTATAAACATGGAAATATTTACACCGCTATCTCTATAAACATGGAAATATCTGCACCGCTATCTCTATTATCATGGAAATATCTACAAAGCCATCTGTATAAAAATGGAAATACCTACACAGTCATGTGTATGAACATGGAAATATCTACACTGCCATCTGTATAAACATGGAAATATCTACACAGTCCTCTGTATAAATATGGAAATATCTGCATAGGCATCTGTATAAACATGGAAATATCTGCACCGATATCTGCATAAACATGGAAATATCTATACAGCTATATCTATAAACATGGAATATCTACACCGCAATCTGTATAAACATGGAAATACCTACAAAGTCATCTGTATAAACATGGAAATATCTACACAGCCATCTCTGAAAACATGGAAATATCTACACAGCCGTCTGTATATACATGGAAATATCTACACCGCTATCTTTATAAACATAGAAATAAATACACCGCTATTTGTATAAACAAGGAAATATCTACACCTCCATCTGTTTAAACATGGAAATATCTACACAGACATCTGTTTATACTTGGAAATATCTACACCGCTATCTGTATAAACATGCTAATAACTACACCACTGTCTGCATAAATGTGGAAATATTTGCACCGCTATCCCTATAAACATGGTAATATATCTCCACTGCTATCTCTATAAACATCGAAATATCTACACCGCCATCTGTATAAACATGGAAATACTTACAAAGTTATCTGTATAAACGTGGAAATATCTACACCGCCATCTCTATAAACATGGAAATATCTACACAGCCATGTGTATATAAATGGAAATATCTACACCGCTATCTATATAAACATGGAAATAACTACACCGCTTTCTGTATAAACATGGAAATATTTACACCGCCATCTACATATCCATAGAAATATCTGCGCCACCATCTGTATAAACATGGAAATATCTACACTGTCATCTGTGTATAGATGGAAATATCAACACCGCCATCTGTACAAACATGGAAATATCTTCAACGCTATCTGTATAAACATGGAAATATTTACACCGCGGTCTGTATAAAGATGGAAATATCTACATCGCTATCTGTATAAACATGGAAATATCTACACCGCTATCTCTATAAACATGGAAATATCTGCACCGTGGTCTGTATAAATATGGAAATATTTACACGGCTATCTGTATAAACCTGGAAATATCTACACCGTTATCTGTATTAATATGGAAATATCTACACTGCTATCTCTATAAACATGGAAATATCTACACCGCCATCTGTATAAACATGGAAATATCTACAGTGCTATCTCTGTAAACATGGAAATATCTACAATGCCATATGTAAAAACATGGAAATACCTATACAGTCATCTGTATAAACATGGAAATATCTACATCGCTATCTGTATAAACGTGGAAATACCAACACCGATATCGGTATAAACATGGAAATACCTACAACGCCATCTATATAAACATGAAAATATCTACACCGCTATGTCTATAAACATGGAAATAACTACACCGCTATCTCTATAAACATGGAAATATCTACACCGCTATCTGTATAAACATGGAAATATCTACACCGCCATCTGTATAAACATGGAAATAACTATACAGTCATTTGTGTATACATGGAAATATGTACACTTCCATCTGTATAAACATGGAAATATCTACAATGCCATCTCTATACACATGGAAATACCTACACGGCAATCTGTGTATAGGTGGAAACATCAACACCGCCATCTGTAGAAACTTGTAAATACCTACACTGCTATCTCTATAAACATGGAAATATCTACACTGCGGTCTGTATAAACATCGAAGTATCTACACCGGTATCTGTATAAACATGGGAATATCTACACCACGATCTGAATAAACATGGAAATATATTCACCACTATCTGTATAAACATGGAAATATCTGCACCGCTATCTCTATAGACATGGAAATATCTACAAAGCCATCTGTATAAACATGGAAATACCTACACAGTCATGTGTAGGAACATGGAAATATCTTCACTGCCATCTGTATAAACATGGAAATATCTACACAGCCCTCTGTATAAATATGG
Organism: Pan troglodytes; assembly: GCF_028858775.2. Classification (NCBI taxonomy): domain Eukaryota; kingdom Metazoa; phylum Chordata; class Mammalia; order Primates; family Hominidae; genus Pan; species Pan troglodytes. The sequence continues at coordinate 207,223 of NC_072417.2, forward strand.
AAATATCTGCATAGGCATCTGTATAAACATGGAAATATCTACACCGAGATCTGTATAAACATGGAAATATCTACACCGCTATCTTTATAAATATGAAATATCTAAACAGCTATCTCTATAAAAATGGAAATATCTACACTGCTATCTGTATAAACATGGAAATATCCTCACTGCTATCTCTATGAACATGGATATATCTACACCGCTATCTCTATAAACATGGAAATATCTACACCGCCACCTGTATAAACATGGAAATATCTACAGCGCTATCTGTATAAACATGGAAATATCTACACCGCTATCTGTATAAACATGGAAATAGCTACACCGCGATCTGTATAAACATGGAAATATCTACACCGCGATCTGTATAAACATGGAAATATCTACACCACGATCTGTATAAACATGGAAATATCTTCACCACGATCTGTATAAACATGGAAATACCTACAAAGTCATCTGTATAAACATGGAAATATCTACACAGCCATCTGTATAAACATGGAAATATCTACAATGCCATCTGTAGAAAGATGGAAATATCTACACAGCCATCTGTATAAACATAGAAATATATACACAGCCATCTGTATATACATGGAAATATCTACACCGCTATCTGTATAAACATGGAAATAACTACACCGCTATTTGTATGAACAAGCAAATATCTACACCGTGATCTGTATAAACATGGAAATATCTACACCGCCATCTCTATAAACATGGAAATATCTACAACCCTATCTATATAAACATGGAAATATCCAAACCGCTATCTCTATAAACATGGAAAAAACAACACCGCTATCTCTATGAACATGGAAATATCTACACTGCCATCTCTATAAACATGGAAATATCTACACCACGATCAGTATAAACATGGAAATATCTAAACCGCTATCTGTATAAACAAGGAAATGCCTCCACTGCTATCTCTATAAACATTGAAATATCTACACCACCATCTGTATAAACATGGAAATACGTACAAAGTTATCTGTATAAACATGGAAATATCTAAACCGCCATCTGTATAAACATGAAAATATCTACACAGCCATGAGTACATACATGGAAATATCTACACCGCTATCTATATAAACATGGAAATAACTACACCGCTATCTGTATAAACATGGAAATATCTACACCGGTATCTGTATAAACATGGAAATATCTTCACCACGATCTGTATAAACATGCAAATATGTACACCGCTATCTGTATAAACATGGAAATATCTGCTCCGCTATCTCTATAGACATGGAAATATCTACAAAGCCATCTGTATAAACATGGAAATAACTGCACAGTCATGTGTAGGAACATGGAAATATCTACACTGCCATCTGTAGAAACATAGAAATATCTACACAGCCCTCTGTATAAATATGGAGATATCGGCATAGGCATCTGTATAAACATGGAAATATCTACACCGCAATCTGTATAAACATGGAAATATCCACACGCTATCTGTATAAATATGAAATATCTAAACCGCTATCTCTATAAAAATGGAAATATCTACACTGCGATCTGTATAAACATGGAAATATCCTCACTGCTATCTCTATGAACATGGATATATCTACACCGCTATCTCTATAAACATGGAAATATCTACACCGCCATCTCTATAAACATGGAAATATCTACACCGCCATCTGTATAAACATGGAAATATCTACACCGCTATCTGTATAAACATGGAAATATCTACACCGCTATCTGTATAAACATGGAAATATCTACACTGCGATCTGTATAAACATGGAAAATCTACCCCGCGATCTGTATAAACATGGAAATATCTACACCGCTATCTCTATAAACATGGAAATATCTACAGCGCCATCTCTATAAACATGGAAATATCTACACCGCCATCTGTATATACATGGAAATATCTACACCGCTATCTGTATAAACATGGAAATATCTACACTGCGATCAGTATAAACATGGAAAATCTACCCCACGATCTGTATAAACATGGAAATATCTACACTGCTATCTGTATAAACATGGTAATATCTACACCACCAGCTATATAAACATGGAAATATCTACACCGCTATCTGTATAAACATGGTAATATCTACAATGCCATCTGTAGAATGATGGAAATATCTACACAGCCATCTGTATAAACATGGAAATATCTACACAGCCATCTGTATATACATGGAAATATCTACAACGCTGTCTGTATAAACATGGAAATAACTACACCGCTATTTGTATAAACAAGCAAATATCTACACCATGACCTGTATAAACGTGGAAATATCTACACCGCCATCTCTATAAACATGGAAATATCTACAACCCTATCTGTATAAACATGGAAATATCCACACCACTATCTCTATGAACATGGAAAAATCAACACCACTATCTCTATGAACATGGAAATATCTACACCGCCATCTCTATAAACATGGAAATATCTACACCACGATCAGTATAAACATGGAAATATCTACAACGCTATCTGTATAAACAAGGAAATATCTCCACTGCTATCTCTATAAACATCGAAATATCTACACCACCATCTGTATAAACATGGAAATATCTACACCGCCATTTGTATAAACATGAAAATATCTACACAGCCATGAGTACATACATGGAAATATCTACACCGTTATCTATATAAACATGGAAATAACTACACCGCAATCTGTATAAACATGGAAATATCTACACCGCTATCTGTATAAATATGAAATATCTAAACCGCCATCTTTATAAAAATGGAAATATCTACACTGCGATCTGTATAAACATGGAAATATCCTCACTGCTATCTCTATGAACATGGAAATATCTACACCGCTATCTCTATAAACATGGAAATATCTACACCGCCATCTCTATAAACATGGAAATATCTACACCGCCATCTGTATAAACATGGAAATATCTACAGCGCTATCTGTATAAACATGGAAATATCTACACCGCTATCTGTATAAACATGGAAATATCTACACTGCGATCTGTATAAACATGGAAATATCCTCACTGCTATCTCCATGAACATGGATATATCTACACGGCTATCTCTATAAACATGGAAATATCTACACCGCCATCTCTATAAACATGGAAATATCTACACCTCCATCTCTATAAACATGGAAATATCTACAGCGCTATCTGTATAAACATGGAAATATTTACACTGCGATCTGTATAAACATGGAAAATCTACCCCGCGATCTGTATAAACATGGAAATATCTACACCGCTAACTGTATAAACATGGAAATATCTACACCGCCATATATATAAACGTGGAAATATCTACACCGCCATCTGTATAAACATGGAAATATCTACAATGCCATCTGTAGAAAGATGGAAATATCTACACAGCCATCTGTATAAACATGTAAATATCTACACTGCTATCTCTGTAAACATGGAAATATCTACACCGCCATCTCTATATACATGAAAGTATCTACACTGCCATCTCCACAAACATGGAACTAACTACTCCGCCATCTGTATAAACATGGAAACATCTACACCGCCATCTGTGTGAATAAGGAAATATCTACAATGCCATCTGTATAAAGATATAAATATCTGCACCGCGAGCTGTATAAACATGGAAATATCTACATCGCTATCTGTATAAACGCCAAAATAACAACACCGCTATCGATATAAACATGGAAATATCTACAACGCCATCTATATAAACATGGAAATATCTACAACGCTATGTCTATAGACATGGAAATGCATACACCGCTATCTCTATAAACATGGAAATATCTACACCGCTATCTGTATAAACATGGAAATATCTACACCGCTATCTGTATAAACATGGAAATATCTACACCGTGATCTGTATAAACATGGAAATATCTACACCGCGATCTGTATAAACATGGACATAACTTCACCACAATCTGTATAAAGATGGAAATATCTACAACGCTATCTGTATAAACATGGTAATATCTACACCACCATCTATATAAACATGGAAATATTTACACCGCCATCTGTATAAACATGGAAATATCTAAAATGCCATCTGTAGAAAGATGGAAATACCTACACCGCAATCTGTGGAAACATGGAAATATCTACACCGATATCTGTAAAAACATGGAAATATCTACACCGCTATCTGTATAAACATGGAAATATCTACACCGCGATCAGTATAAACATGGAAATATCTACAGCGCCATCTCTATAAACATTGAAATATCTACACTGCCATGTGTAAAAACATGGAAATATCTACACAGTCATCTGAATAAACATGGAAATATCTACACCACAATCTGTATAAACATGGAAATACCTACAATACCATCTGTATACACATGGAAATATCTACAGAGACATCAGTATAAATATGGAAATATCTACACCGCCATTTCTATAAACATGGAAATATCTACACTGCCATCTGTAGAAAGATGGAAATATCTACACCACTATCTCTATAAATATGGAAATATCTACACCGCCGTCTCTATAAACATGAAAATATGTACACTGCCATCTCCATAAAGATGCAAGTATCTACTCCGCCATGAGTATAAACACGGAAATGTCTACACCACCATCTGTGTTAACATGGAAATATCTACACTGCTGTCTGTATAAACATGGAAATATCTACACCGCCATCTGCATGTCCATGGAAATATCTACGCTGCATTCTGTACAAACATGGAAATATCTACACCGCTATCTCTATAAACATGGAAATATCTGCACTGCCATCTGTAAAAACATGGAAATACCTATACAGTCATCTGTATAAACATGGAAATATCTACAATGCCATCTGTATACACATGGAAATATCTACACAGCCATCTGTATAAACATGTAAATATCTACACTGCTATCTCTATAAACATGGAAATATCTACACCGCCATCTCTATAAACATGAAAATATCTACACTGCCATCTCCATAAATATGGAACTAACTACTCCGCCATCTGTATAAACATGGAAACATCTACAACGCCACCTGTGTGAATAAGGCAATATCTACAATTCCATCTGTATAAAGATATAAATATCTGCACCAAGAGCTGTATAAACATGGAAATAACTACATCGCTATCTCTATAAACATGGAAATATCTACACCGCTATCTGTATAAACATGGAAATATCTACACCGCTATCTGTATAAACATGGAAAGATCTACAACGCGATCTGTATAAACATGGAAATATCTGCACCGCGATCTGTATAAACATGGAAATATCTATACCGCTATCTGTATAAACATGGTAATATCTACACCCCCATCTATATAAACATGGAAATATCTACACTGAAATCTGTATATACCTGGAAATATCTTCAATGCCATCTGTAGAAAGATGGAAATATCTACACCGCAATCTGTGTAAACATGGAAATATCTACACTGATATCTGTAAATACATGGAAATATCTACACCGCTATCTGTATAAACATGTCAATATCTACACAGCTATCTCTATGAACATGGAAATATCTACACCACCATCTGTATAAACATGGAAACACCTACAAAGTCATCTGTATAAACATGGAAATATCTACAAAGCCGTCTGTATAAACATGGAAATATCTACAGAGCCATCTGTATAAACATGGAAATATCTACAAAGCCATCTGTATAAACATGGAAATATCTACACAGCCATCTGTATATACATGGAAATATCTACACCGCTATCTGTATAAACATGGAAATAACTACACCGCTATTCGTATAAACAAGGAAATATCTACACCGTTATCTGTATAATCATGGAAATATTTACACCGCTATCTGTATAAACATGGAAATTTCTACACCGTTATCTGTATAAATATGGAAATATCTTCACCGATATCTCTATAAACATGGAAATATCTACACCGCCATCGGTATAAACATGGAAATACCTATACAGTCATCTGTGTAAACATGGAAATATCTACACCACCATCTGTATAAACATGGAAATATCTACAATGCCATCTGAATACACATGGAAATTCCTACACGGCAATCTCTGTATAGATGGAAACATCAACACCGCCATCTGTACAAACTTGGAAATATCTACACTGCTATATCTATAAACATGGAAATATCTACACCGGTATCTGTATAAACATGGAAATATCTACACCACGATCTGTGGAAACATGGAAATATACACACCGCGATCTGTATAAACATGGAAATATCTGCACCGCTGTCTCTATATACATGGAAATATCTACAAAGCCATCTGCATAAACATGGAAATACCTACACAGTCATGTGTAGGAACATGGAAATATCTACACAGCCATCTGTATAAACATAGAAATATCTACACAGCCCTGTGAATAAATATGGAGATATCTGCATAGGCATCTGTATAAACATGGAAATATCTGCACCGCTATCTGTATAAACATGGAAATACCTACACCGCTGTCTCTATAAACATGGAAATATGTACACCGCTATGTGTATAAACATGGAAATATCTCCACTGCTGTCTGTATAAACATGGAAATATCTCCACCGTTATCTGTATAAATATGGAAATATCTACAGCGCCATCTCTATAAACATTGAAATATCTACACTGCCATCTGTAAAAACATGGAAATATCTACACAGTCATCTGAATAAACATGGAAATATCTACACCACCATCTGTATAAACATGGAAATACCTACAATTCCATCTGTATATACACGGAAATATCAACACCGCCATCTGTATAAACATGGAAATACCAACAAAGTCATCTGTATAAACATGGAAATATCTACACAGCTATCTGTATAAACATGGAATTATCTACACAGCCATCTGTATATACATGGAAATATCTACACCGCTACCTGTATAAACATGGAAATAACTACACCGCTATTTGTATAAACAAGGAAATATCTACACCGCCATCTGTTTAAACATGGAAATATATACACAGACATCTGTTTATACATGGAAATATCTACACCGCTATCTGTATAAACATGCTAATAACTACACCGCTATCTGTATAAATGTGGAAATATTTGCACCGCTATCCCTATAAACGTGGTAATATCAACACCGCGATCTGTATAAACATGGAAATACCTACACCAGGATCTGTATAAACATGGAAATATCTGCACCGCGATCTGTATAAACATGAAATATCTACACCGTGATCTGTATAAACATGGAAATATCTACACCGCCATCTCTATAAACATGGAAATATCTACACCCCTATCTCTATAAACATGGAAAAATCAACACCGCTATCTCTATGAACATGGAAATATCTACACCGTCATCTCTATAAACATGGAAATATCTACACCGTGATCAGTATATACATGGAAATATCTACACCGCTATCTGTATAAACATGGAAATATCTACACCGCTATCTCTATAAACATGGAAATATCTACACCGCGATCAGTATAAACATGGAAATCTCTCCACTGCTATCTCTATAAACATCGAAATATCTACACCGCCATCTGTATAAACATGGAAACATCTACACCGCCATCTGTGTGAATAAGGAAATATCTACGATGCCATCGGTATAAAGATATAAATATCTGCACCGCGAGCTGTATAAACATGGAAATATCTACATTGCTGTCTGTATAATCGTGGAAATACCAACACCGCTATCGCTATAAACATGGAAATATCTACAACGTCATCTATATAAACATGGAAATATCTGCACCGCCATGTCTATAAACATGGAAATACCTACACCGCTATCTCTATAGACATGGAAATACCCACACCGCCATCTGCATATCCATGGAAATATCTACAACGCCATCTGTATAATGATGGAAATATCTACACGGCAATCTGTGTACAGATGGAAATATGAACACCGCCATCTGTACTAACATGGAAATATCTACACCGCCATCTGTATAAACATGGAAATACCTACAAAGTCATCTGTATAAACATGGAAATATCTACACAGCCTTCTGTATAAACATGGAAATATCTACACAGCCATCTGTATATACATGGAAATATCTACACCTCTATCTGTATAAACATGGAAATAACTACACCGCTATTTGTATAAACAAGCAAATATCTACACCGTCATCTTTATAAACATGGAAATATCTACACCGCCATCTCTATAAACATGGAAATATCTACACAAGTCTCTGTATAAACATGGAAATATCCATACCGCTATCTCTATAAACATGAAAAATCAACACCGCTATCTCTATGAACATGGAAATATCTACACTGCCATCTCCATAAACATGGAAATATCTACACCACGATCAGTATAAACATGGAAATATCTACACCGCTATCTGTATAAACATGGAAATATCTCCACTGCTATCTCTATAAACATCGAAATATCTACACCGCCATCTGTATAAACATGGAAATAGTTACAAAGTTATCTGTATAAACATGGAAATATCTACACCGCCATCTGTATAAACATGGAAATATCTACACAGCCATGTGTATATACATGGAAATATCTGCACCGCTGTCTATATAAACATGGAAATAACTACACCGCTATCTGTATAAACATGGAAATATTTACACCGCCATCTACATACCCATGGAAATATCTGCGCCGCCATCTGTAGAAACATGGAAATATCTATACGGTCATCTGTGTATAGATGGAAATATCAACAACGCCATCTGTACAAACATGGAAATATCTGCACTGCAATCTGTGTAAACATGGAAATATCTACACCGCGGTCTGTATAAACATGGAAATATCTACACCGCTATCTGTAAACATGGAAATATCTACACCGCGATCTGTGTAAACATGGGAATATCTACACCGATATCTGTAAAAACATGGAAATATCTACACCGCGATCCGTAGAAACATGGAAATATCTTCACCGCGATCTGTATAAACATGGAAATACCTACACCGCGATCTGTATAAACATGGAAATACCTACAAAGTCATCTGTATAAACATGGTAATATCTACACAGCCATCAGTATAAACATGGAAATATCTACACAGCCATCTGTATATACATGCAAATATCTACACCGCTATCTGTATAAAAATGGAAATATCTACACCGCTATTTGTATAAACAAGGAAATATCTACACCGTGATCTGTATAAACATGGAAATAAGTACATCGCAATCTCTATAAAAATGGAAATATCTACACCCCTATCTGTGTAAACATGGAAATATCCACACCGCTATCTCTATAAACATGGAAAAATCAACACCGCTATCTCTATGAACATGGAAATATTTACACCGCCATCTCTATCAACATGGAAATATCTACACCACGATCAGTATAAACGTGGAAATATCTACACCGCTATCTGTATAAACATGGAAATATCTCCACTGCTATCTCTATAAACATCTAAATATCTACTCCGCCATCTGTATAAACATGGAAATACTTACAAAGTTATCTGTATAAACATGGAAATATCTACACCGCCATCTGTATAAACATGGAAATATCTACACAGCCATGTGTACATACATGGAAATATCTACACCGCTACCTTTATAAAAATGGAAATAACTACACCGCTATCTGTATAAAGATGGAAATATCTACACCGCCATCTACATATCCATGGAAATATCTGCACCGCTATCTGTATAAACATGGAAATATCTACACGGTCATCTGTGTATAGATGGAAATATCAACACTGACATCTGTACAAACATGGAAATATCTGCACCGCTATCTGTATAAACATGGAAATATCCACACCGCTATCTGTATAAACATGGAAATATCTACAAAGCTATCTTTATAAACATGGAAATAACTACACCGTGATCTGTATAAACATGGAAATATCTACACCGCTATCTCTATAAACTTGGAAATATCTACACCGCCATCTGTATAAAGATGGAAGTACTTATACTGTCATGTGTGTAAACATGGAATTATCTACACCACCATCTGTATAAACATGGAAATATCTACAATGCCATCTGTATAGACATGGAAATACCTACACGGCAATCTGTGTATAGATGGAAACATCAACACCGCCATCTGTACAAACATGGAAATACCTACACTGCTATCTCTATAAACATGGAAATATCTACACTGCGGTCTGTATAAACATGGAAATATCTACACCGGTATCTGTATAAACATGGAAATATCTACACAGATATCTCTATAAACTTGGAAATATCTTCACCGCCATCTGTATAAACATGGAAATACCTACAAAGTCATCTGTATAAACATGGAAATATCTACACGGCCATCTGTATAAACATGGAAAAACCTACACAGCCATCTGTATATACATGGAAATACCTAAACCGCTATCTGTATAAACATGGAAATAACTTCACCTCTATTTGTATAAACAAGCAAATAACTACCCCGTGATCTGTATTAACATGGAAATATCTACACTGCCATCTGTATAAACATAGAAATATCTACACAGCCCTCGGTATAAATATGGAAATATCTGCATAGGCTTCTGCGTAAACATGAAATATCTGCACCGCTGTCTGTATAAACATGGAAATACCTACACCGCTGTCTCTATAAACATGGAAATATGTACACCGCTATGTGTATAAACATGGAAATATCTCCACTGCTGTCTGTATAAACATGGAAATATCTCCACCGTTATGTGTTTAAACATGGAAATGTGTACAGCGCCATCTCTATAAACATTGAAAAATCTACACTGCCATCTGTAAAAACATGGAAATATGTACACAGTCATCTGAATAAACATGGAAATATCTACACCACCATCTGTATATACATGGAAATACCTACAATACCATCTGTATACACATGGAAATATCTACACAGACATCTGTATAAATATGGAAATATCTACACGGCCATCTGTATAAACATGGAAATATCTACACTGCCATCTGTAGAAAGATGGAAATATGTACACTGCTATCTCTATAAATATGGAAATATCTACACCGCCATCTCTATAAACATGAAAATATGTACACTGCCATCTCCATAAAGATGGAAGTATCTACTCCGCCATGTGTATAAACACGGAAATATCTACACCACCATCTGTAAAAACATGGAAATATCTTCACCGCTATCTGTATAAACGTGGAAATATCTACACCGCCATCTGCATGTCCATGGAATTATCTATGCCGCCATCTGTATAAACATGGAAATATCTACAAGGCCATCTCTGTATAGATGGAAATATCAACACCGCCATCTGTACAAACATGGAAATATCTACATCGATATCTCTATAAACATGGAAATATCTGCACTGCCATCGGTAAAAACATGGAAATAGCTATACAGTCATCTGTATAAACATGGAAATATCTACAATGCCATCTGTATACACATGGAAATATCTACACAGCCATCTGTATAAACATGTAAATATCTACACTGCGATCTCTATAAACATGGAAATATCTACAACGCCATCTCTATAAACAAGTAAATATCTACACTGCCATCTCCATAAACATGGAACTAACTACTTCGCCATCTGTATAAACATGGAAACATCTACACCGTCATCTCTGTGAATAAGGAAATATCTACAATGCCATCTGTATAAAGACATAAATATCTGCACCGCAAGCTGTACAAACATGGAAATATCTACATCGCTATCTGTATAAACGTGGAAATACTAACACCGCTATCGGTATAAACATGGAAATATCTACAACGCCATCTATATAAACATGGAAATATCTACACGGCTATGACTATAAACATGGAAATAGGTACACCGCTATCTCTCTAAACATGGAAATATCTACACCGCTATCTGTATAAACATGGAAATATCTACACCGATATCTGTATAAACATGGAAATATCTACACCGCGATCTGTATAAACATGGAAATATCTTCACCGCGATCTGTATAAACATGGAAATATCTACACCGCTATCTGTATAAACATGGTAATATCTACACCACCATCTATATAAACATGGATATATCTACACAGCCATCTGTATAAACATGGAAATATTTACAATGCCATCTGTAGAAAGATGGAAATACCTACACCACAATCTGTGTAAACATGGAAATATCTACACCGATATCTGTAAAAATATGGAAATATCTACACCGCTATCTGTATAAACATGGAAATATCTACACCGCGATCTGTATAAACATGGAAATATCTACACCGCGATCTGTATAAACATGGAAATACCTACACCGCCATCTGTATAAACATGGAAATATCTACACCGCGATCTGCATAAACATGGAAATATCTTCACCACGGTCTGTATAAACATGGAAATATCTACACCGCTATCTGTATAAACATGGTAGTAACTACACCGCCATCTATATAAACATAGAAATACCTACACAACCATCTGTATAAACCTGGAAATATCTACAATGCCATCTGTAGAAAGATGGAAATATCTACACCGCAATCTGTGTAAACATGGAAATATCTACACCGATATCTCTAAAAACTTGGAAATATCTACACCGCTATCTCTATAAACATGGAAATATATACATCGTGATCTGTACAAACATGGAAATATCTACAAAGCCATATCTATAAACATGGAAATATCTACACAGCTATCTCTATAAACATGGAAATATCTACACCACCATCTGTATAAACATGGAAATACCTACAAAGTCATCTGTATAAACATGGAAACATCTACACAGCCATCTGTATAAACGTGGAAATATCTACACAGCCATCTGTATATGCATGGAAATACCTACACCACTATCTGTATAAACATGGAAATAACTACACTGCTATTTTTATAAACAAGGAAATATCTGCACCGTTATCTGTATAAACATGGAAATATCTACACTGCTATTTGTATAAACAAGGAAATATCTACACCGCTATCTGTATAAGCATGGAAATAACTACACCGCTATTTGTATAAACAAGGAAATGTCTACAACGTGATCTGTATAAACATGGAAATAGCTACACCGCTATTTGTATAAACAAGGAAATATCTACACCGCCATCTGTTTAAACATGGAAATATATACACAGACATCTGTTTATACATGGAAATATCTACACCTCTACGTGTATAAACATGCTAATAACTTCACCGCTATCTGTATAAATGTGGAAATATTTGCAACGCTATCCCTATAAACATGGTAATATCAGCACCGCGATCTGTATAAACATGGAAATATCTAAACAATGATTTGTATAAACATGGAAATATCTACACCGCGATCTGCATAAACATGGAAATATCTACTCCGTGATCTGTATAAACATGGAAATATGTACACCGCCATCTCTATATACATGGAAATATCTACACCCCTATCGGTATAAACATGGAAATATCCACATTGCTATCTCTATAAACATGGAAAAGTCAACACCGCTATCTCTATGAACATGGAAATATCTACACCGCCATATCTATAAACATGGAAATATCTACACCGCGATCAGTATAAACGTGGAAATATCTACACCGCTATCTGTATAAACATGGAAATTTCTCCACTTCTGTCTCTATAAACAACGAAATATCTACACCGCCATCTGTATAAACATGGAAATACTTACAAAGTTATCGGTATAAACTTGGAAATATCTACACCGCAATCTACATATCCATGGAAATATCTGCGCCGCCATGTGTATAAACATGGAAATATCTACACGGATATTTGTGTATAGATGGAAATATCAACACCGTCATCTGTACAAACATGGAAATATCTGCACCGCTATCTGTATAAACATGGAAATATCTACACCGCGGTCGGTATAAACATGGAAATATCTACACCGCTATTCGTATAGACATGAAAATATCTAAACCACAATCTGTATAAACATGGAAATATCTACATTGCTATCTGTATAAACATGGAAATATCTACACCGTGAACTGTATAAACATGGAAATATTTACACCGCTATCTGTATAAACATGGAAATTTCTACACCGTTATCTGTATAAATATGGAAATATCTACACCGCTATCTCTATAAACATGGAAATATGTACACCGCCATCTGTATAAACATGGAAATACCTTTACAGTCATCTGTGTAAACATGGAAATATCTACACCACCATCTGTATAAACATGGAAATATCTACAATGCCATCTGTATAAACATGGAAATACCTACACGGCAATCTGTGTATAGATGGAAACATCAACACCGCCATCTGTACAAACTTGGAAATATCTACACTGCTTTCTCTATAAACATGGAAATATCTACACTGCAGTCTGTATAAACATGGAAATATCTACACCGGTATCTGCATAAACATGGAAATATCTACACCACAATCTGTATAAACATGGAAATATATACACCGCTATCTGTATAAACATGGAAATATCTGCACCGCTATCTCTATAAACATGGAAATATCTACAAAGACATCTGTATAAACATGGAAATACCTACACAGCCATGTGTAGGAACATTTAAATATCTACACTGCCATCTGTATAAACATAGAAATATCTAAACAGCCCTCTGTATAAATATGGAAATATATGCATAGGCATCTGTGTAAACCTGGAAATATCTGCACCGCTATCTGTATAAACATGGAAATACCTACACCGCTGTCTCTATAAACATGGATATATGTACACCGCAGTGTGTATAAACATGGAAATATCTCCACTGCTCTCTGTATAAACATGGAAATTTCTCCACCGTTATCTGTATAAACATGGAAATATCTACAGCGCCATCTTTATAAACATTGAAAAATCTACACTGCCATCTCCATAAACATGGAACTAACTACTCCACCATCTGTATAAACATGGAAACATCTACAACGCCATCAGTTTGAATAAGAAAATATCTACAATACCACCTGTATAAAGATATAAATATCTGCACCGGGGGCTGTATAAACACGGAAATATCTACATCGCTATCTGTATAAACGTGGAAATACCAACACCGCTCTCGGTATAAACATGGAAATATCTACAACGCCATCTATATAAACATGGAAATATCTACACTGCTCTGTCTATAAACATGGAAATACCTACACCGCTATCTCTATAAACACTGAAATATGTACACCGCTATCTGTATAAACATGGAAATATCTGCACCGCTGTCTGTATAAACATGGAAATATCTACACCGCGATCTGTATATACATGTAAATATCTACACAGTGATCTGTATAACCATGGAAATATCTTCACCGCTATCTGTATAAACATGGAAATATCTACACAGCTATCTATATAAACATGGAAATATCTACACCGCCATCTGTATAAACATGGAAATACCTACAAAGTCATCTGTATAAACATGGAAATATCTACACAGCCATCTGTATTAATATGGAAATATCTACACAGCCATCTGTATATACATGGAAATATCTACACCGCTATCTGTATAAATACGGAAATAACTACACCGCTATTTGTATAAACAAGGAAATATCTACACCGTGTTCTGTATAAACATGGAAATATCTACACCGCCATCTCTATAAACATGGAAATATCTACACCCCTATCTGTATAAACATGGAAATATCCACACCACTATCTCTACAAACATGGAAAAACAACACGGCTATCTCTATGAACATGGAAATATCTACACCGCCATCTATATAAACATGGAAATATCTACACCACGATCAGTATAAACATGGAAATATCTACACCGCTATCTGTATAAACATGGAAATATCTGCACCGCTATCTCTATAGACATGGAAATATCTACAAATCCATCTGTATAAACATGGAAATACCTACACAGTCATGTGTAGGAACATGGAAATATCTACACTGCCATCTGTATAAACTTAGAAATATCTACACAGCCCTCTGTATAAATATGGAGTTATCTGCATAGGCATCTGTATAAACAGGGAAATATCTGCACCACTATCTGTATAAACATGGAAATACCTACACCGCTGTCTATATAAACATGGAAATATGTTCACCGCTATGTGTATAAACATGGAAATATCTCCACTGCTGTCTGTATAAACATGGAAAAATCTCCACCGTTATATGTATAAACATGGAAATATCTACAGCGCCATCTCTGTAAACATTGAAATATCTACACTGCCATCTGTAAAAACATGGAAATATCTACACAGTCATCTGAATAAACATGGAAATATCTAGCCCACCATCTGTATAAACATGGAAATACCTACAATACCATCTGTATACACATGGAAATATCTACACAGACATCTGTATAAATATGGAAATATCTACACCGCCATCTGTATAAACATGGCATTATCTTCCCTGCCATCTGTAGAAAGACGGAAATAACTTCACCGCTATCTCTATAAATATAGAAATATCTACACCGCCATCTCTATAAACATGAAAATATCTACACTGCCATCTCCATAAAGATGGAAGAATCTACTCCGCCATGTGTATAAACACGGAAATATCTACACCACCATCTCTGTAAACATGGAATTATCTACACCGCTATCTGTATAAACATGGAAATATCTGCACTGCCATCTGAAAAAACATGGAAATACCTACACAGTCATCTGTATAAACATGGAAATATCTCCACTGGTATTTCTATAAACATCGAAATATCTTCAGCGACATCTGTATAAACGTGGAAATACTTACAAAGTTATCTGTATATACATGGAAACATCTACACCGCCATCTGTATAAACATGGAAATATCTACACAGCCATGTGTATATACATGGAAATATCTACACCGCTATCTATATAAACATGGAAATAACTACAACGCTATCTGTATAAACATGGAAACATCTCCACCGCCATCTACTTATCCATGGAAATATCTGTGCCACCATCTGTATAAACATGGAAATATCTACACGGACATCCGTGTATAGATGGAAATATCAACACCGCCATCTGTACAAACATGGAAATATCTACACCGCTCTCTGTATAAACATGGAAATAACTACACTGCTATCTGTGTAAACATGGAAATCTCTACACTGCCATCTGTATAAATATGGAAATATCTACACCGGCATCTGTATAAACACAGAAATAACTACAACTCCATCTGTATAAACATGGAAATATCTACACCGTTGTCTCTATAAACATGGAAATATCTACACCACCGTCTGTATACACATGGAAATATCTACACAGACATCTGTATAAATATGGAAATATCTACACGGCTATCTGTATCAGCATGGAATAATCTACACTGCCATCTGTAGAAAGATGGAAATATCTACACCGCTATCTCTATAAATATGGAAATATCTACACCGCCATCTCTAAAAACATGAAAATATCTACACTGCCATCTCCATAAAGATGGAAATATCTACTCCGCCATGTGTATAAACACGGAAATATCTACACCACCATCTGTGTAAACATGGAAATATCTACACCGCTATCTGTGTAAAGATGGAAATATCTACACCGCAATCTGTGCAAATATGGACATATTTACACCGCTATCTGTGTAAACTTGGTAATACCTACACCGCTATCTGTATAAACATGGAAATATCTACACCTCTATCTGTATAAACATGGAAATACCTACACCGGTATCTGTATAAACATGCAAATATATACAACGCTATCTTTGTAAATATGGAAATATCTACACTGCTGTCTGTGTAAACATAGGAATATCTACACCACTATCTGTGTAAAGATTGAAATATCTACAGCACAATCTGTGCAACGATGGAAATATCTACACCGCTATCTTTGTAAAGATTTATATATTTACACCACAATCTGTGCAAAGACGGAAATATCTACACTGCTATCTGTGTAAACATACAAATATCTACACTGCGAGCTGTATAAACATGGAAATATCTACACCGCTATCTGTATAAACATGGAAATACCAACACCGCTATCTGTAAACATGGAAATATCTACACCGCTATCTCTATAAACATGGAAATAATTACACCGCCATCTCTATAAACATGGAAATATCTACACCGCCATCTGCATAAAGATGGAAATATCTACACCGCCATGTGTATAAACTTGTAAATATCTTCACCGACATCTGTATAAATAGGGAAATATCTACACAGTCACCTGTATAAACCTGGAAATATCTCAACCGCTATCTGTATAAAAATGGAAATATCTACACCGCTACCTGTAGAAACATGGAAATATATACATCGCTATCTGCATTAACATGGAAATATCTACACCGCTATCTGCATAAACATGGAAATATCTACACCGCTGTCTGTATAAACATGGAAATATCTACACGGCTACCTGTATAAACATGGAAATATCTACATCGCTATCTCTATAAACATGGAAATATCTACACCGCTATCTGCATAAACATGGAAATATCTATACCGTCATCTGTATAAACATGGAAATACCTACACCGTCATCTGTATAAACATGGAAATATCTACACCAGTATCTGTACAAACATGGAAATATCTACACTGCAACTGTATAAACATGCAAATAGCCACACCGCTATGTGTATAAATGTGGAAATATCTACACCGCCATCTGAGTAAACATGGAAATACAAACACTACTATCTTTATAAATATGGAAATACCTACACCGCTATCTCTATAAACATGGAAATATCTACACAGCTATCTGTATAAAAAAGGAAATATCTACACCGCTATCTGTATAAACATGGAGGTATCTGCACCGATATCTGTATAAACATGGAAATATCTACACCGCAACCTGTATAAACATGGAGCTATCTACAACATTATCTGCATAAACATGGAAATATCTACACCGCTATCTGTATAAACATGGAAATATCTCCATCGCTATCTCTATAAACATGGAAATACCTACACCGCTATCTCTATAAACATGGAAATATCTACACCGCAATCTCTATAAACATGGAAATATCTACACCGCCATTTCTATAAACATGAAAATATCTACACGAACATCTCCATAAAGATGGAACTATCTACATCACCATTTGTGTAAACATGGAAATAACGACACCGATATCTGCATTAACATGGTAATATCTACACTGCCATCTGTATAACGATGGAAATATCTTCATCGTGAGCTGAATAAACATGGAAATGTCTACAACGCTATCTGTATAAACATGGAAATACCAACACCGCTATCTGTATAAAAATGGAAATATCTACTCCGCTATCTGTATAAACATGGAAATACCAACACAGCTACCTGTATAAACATGGAAATATCGACAGCGCTATCTGTATAAACATGGAAATATCTACATCACTATACCCATAAACATGGAAGTACCTACAACGCCATCCCTATAAACATGGATTTTCTACACTACTATGACTATAAACATAGAAATATCTACGCCGCCATCTCTATAAACATGGAAATATCTACAACGCTATCTGTATAAACGTGGAAATATCTACACCGCTATCTGTATAAACTTGGAAATATCTACACCACGATCTGTATAAACATGGAAATATCTACACCACTATCTGTATAAACATGGAAATATCTACACCGATATCTCCATAAACGTGGAAATGTCTACAACGCTATCTGGATAAACTTGGAAATACCTAAACCACTCTCTCCATAAACGTGGAGATAACTACAATGCTATCTGTGTAAACATGGAAATATATAAACCTATATCTCTATAAACATGGAAACATATACAACGCTATCTGTGTAAACATGGAAATATCTACACCGCCATCTACATATCCATAGAAATATCTGTGTCGCCATGTGTATAAACATGGAAATATCTACATGGTCATCTGTGTATAGATGGAAATATCAACACCGCCATCTGTACAAACATGGAAATATCTGCACCGCTATCTGTATAAACATGGAAATATCTACACCGCGGTCTGTATAATGATGGAAATATCTACACAATTATCTGTATAAACATGGAAATATCTGCATCGATATCTCAATAAACATAGAAATATCTACAAGGCCATCTGTATAAACATGGAAATACCTACACAGTCATGTGTAGGAACATGGAAATATCTACACTGCCATCTGTATGAACATGGAAATACCTACACACTCATGTGTAGGAACATGGAAATATCTAAACTGCCATCTGTATAAACATGGAAATATCTACACAGCCCTCTGTATAAATATGGAAATATCTGCATAGGCATCTGTATAAACATGGAAATGTCTGCACCGCTATCTGTATAAACATGGAAATACCTACACCGCTGTCTCTATAAACATGGAAATATGTACACCGCTATGTGTGTAAACATGGAAATATCTCCACTGCTGTCTGTATAAACATGGAAATATCTACGCGGCGATCTGTATAAAGATGGAAATATCTACACCGCCATCTGTATAAACATGGAAATATCTACACAGCTATCTCTATAAACATGGAAATACCTACATCGCCATCTGTATAAACATGATAATACCTACAAAGTCATCTGTATAAACATGGAAATATCTACACAGCCATCTGTATAAACATGGAAATATCTGCACAACCATCTGTATAAACATGGAAATATCTGCACCGCTTTCTATATAAACATGGAAATACCTACACCGCTGTCTCTATAAACATGGAAATATGTACATCGCTATGTGTATAAACATGGAAATATCTCCACTGCTGTCTGTATAAACATGGAAATATCTACACCGCGATCTGTATAAACATGGAAACATCTACACCACTATCTGTATATACATGGAAATATCTACAATACCATCTGTATACACATAGAAATATCTACACAGACATCTGTATAAAGATGGAAATATGTACATCGCGATCTGTACAAACATGGAAATATCTAAACCGCGATCTGTATAAACATGGAAATATCTTCACCACGATCTGTATAAACATGGAAATATCTACACCGCTATCTGTATAAACATGGTAATATCTACACCACCATCTATATAAACATGGAAATATCTACACCGCCATGTGTATAAACATGGAAATATCTACAATTCTATCTGAAGAAAGATGGAAATATCTACACCGCAATCTGTGTAAACATGGAAATATCGAGACCGATATCTGTAAAAACATGGAAATATCTACACCCCTATCTGTATAAACATGGAAATATCCACATCGCTATCTATATAAACATGGAAAAATCAACACCGCTATCTCTATGAACATGGAAATATCTACACCGCCATCTCTATAAACATGGAAATATATACACCACGATCAGTATAAACATGGAAATATCTACACCGCTATCTATATAAACATGGAAATATCTCCACTGCTATCTTTATAAACATCGAAATATCTACACCGCCATCTGTATAAACATGGAAATACTTACAAAGTTATCTGTATAAACATGGAAATATCTACACTGCCATCTGTATAAACATGGAAATAACTACACAGCCATGTGTATATACATGGAAATATCTACACCGCTATCTATATAAACATGGAAATAACTACACCGCTATCTGTATAAATATGGAAATATCTACACGGCCATCTGTATAAACATGGAAATTTCTACACTGCCATCTGTAGAAAGATGGAAATATGTACACCGCTATCTCTATAAATATGAAAATATCTACACCGCCATCTCTATAAACATGAAAATATCTACACTGCCATCTCCATAAAAATGGAAGTATCTACTCCGCCATGTGTATAAACACGGAAATATCTACACCACCATCTGTGTAAATATGGAAATATCTACACCGCCATCTGCGTGTTCATGGAAATAACTACGTTGCCATCTGTATAAACATGGAAATATCTACACGGCCATCTTTGTAAAGATGGAAATATCAACAGCGCCATCTGTACAAACATTTAAATATCTACGTCGGTATCTCTATAAACATGGAAATATCTGCACTGCCATCTGTAAAAACATGGAAATACCTAAACAGTCATCTGTATAAACATGGAAATATCTACAATGCCATCTGTATACACATGGAAATATCTACACTGCTATCTCTATAAACATGGAAATATCTACACCGCCATCTCTATAAACATGAAAATATCTACAATGCCATCTCCATAAACATGGAACTAACTACTCGGCCATCTGTATAAACATGGAAACATCTACACCGCCATCTGTGTGAATAAGGAAATATCTACAATATCATCTGTATAAAGATATAAATATCTGCACCGCGAGCTGTATAAACATGGAAATAGCTACATCGCTATCTGTATAAACGTGGAAATACGAACACCGCTATCGGTATAAACCAGGAAATATCTACAACGCCATCTATATAAACATGGAAATATCTACACCGCTATGTCTATAAACATGGAAATACCTACACCGCTATCTGTATAAACATGGAAATATCTACACCGCTATCTGTATAAACATGGAAATATCTACACGGTCATCTGTGTATAGATGGAAATATCAACACCGCCATCTGTACAAATATGGAAATATCTGCATCGCTATCTGTATAAACATGGAAATATCTACACTGCTATCTGTATAAACATGGAAGTATCTACACCACTATCTCTATAAACATGGAAATATCTACACCATGATCTTTATAAACATGGAAATATTTATACCGCTATCTGTATAAACATGGAAATTTCTACACCGTTATCTGTATAAATATGGAAATATCTAAACCGCTATCTCTATAAAAATGGAAATATCTACACCACCATCTGTATAAACATGGATATGTCTACAATGCCATCTGTATACACATGGAAATACCTACACGGCAATCTGTGTATAAATGGAAACATCAACGCCACCATCTGTACAAACATGGAAATCTCTACACTGCTATCTCAATAAATATAGAAATATCTACACTGCGGTCTGTATAAACATGGAAATATCTACACGGGTATCTGTATAAACATGGAAATATCTACACCACGATCTGTAAAAGCATGGAAATATAAACACCGCTATGTGTATAAACATGGAAATATCTCCACTGTTGTCTGTATAAACATGGAAATATCTCCGCCGTTATCTGTTTAAATGAGGAAATATCTACAGCGCCATCTCTGTAAACATGGAAATATCTACACCGCCATCTCTATAAACATGGAAATATCTTCACCACGATCAGAATAAACATGGAAATATCTACACCGCTATCTGCATAAACATGGAAATATCTCCACTGCTATCTCTATAAACATCGAAATATCTACACCGCCATCTGTATAAACATGGAAATACTTACAAAGTTATCTGCATATACATGGAAATATCTACACCGCCATCTGTATAAACATGGAAATATCTACAAAGCCATGTGTATATACATGGAAATATCTACGCCGCTATCTATATAAACATGGAAATAACTACACCGCTATCAGTATAAACATGGAAATATCAACACCGCCATCTACATATATATGGAAATATGTGCGCCGCCATCTGTATAAACATGGAAATATCTGCACGGTCATCTGTGTATAGTTGGAAATATCAACACTGCCATCTGTACAAACATTGAAATATCTACACCGCGGTCTGTATAAACATGGAAATATCTACACCGCTATCTGTATAAACATGGAAATATCTACACCGCTATCTCTATAAACATGGAAATATCTACACCGTGATCTGTATAAACATGGAAATATTTACACCGCTATCTGTATAAACATGGAAATACCTATACAGTCATCTGTGTAAACATGGAAATATCTACACCACCATCTGTATAAACATGGAAATATCTACAATGCCATCTGTATAGACATGGAAATACCTACACGGCCATCTGTGTATAGATGGAAACATCAACACCGCCATCTGTACAGACATGTAAATATCTACACTGCTATCTCTATAAACATGGAAATATCTACACTGCGGTCTGTATAAACATGGAAATATCTACACCGGTATCTGTATAAACAAGGAAATATCTACACCACGATCTGTATAAACATGGAAATATGAACACCGCTATCTGTATAAACATGGAAATATCTGCACCGCTATCTCTATAAACATGGAAATATCTACAAATCCATCTGTATAAACATGGAAATACCTACACAGTCATGTGTACGAAGATGGAAATATCTACACTGCCATCTGTATAAACATAGAAATATCTACATAGCCCTCTGTATAAATATGGAAATATCTGCATATGCTTCTGTGTAAACATGGAAATATCTGCACCGCTATCTGTATAAACATGGAAATACCTACACCGCTGTCTCTATAAACATGGAAATATGTACACCGCTATGTGTATAAACCTGGAAATATCTCCACTGCTGTCTGTATAAACATGGAAATATCCCCACCGTTATCTGTTTAAACAAGGAAATATCTACAGCGCCATCTCTATAAACATTGAATTCTCTACACTACCATCTGTAAAAACATGGAAATATCTACACAGTCATCTGAACAAACATGGAAACATTTACACCACCATCTGTATAAACATGGAAATAACTACAATACCATGTCTATACACATGGAAATATCTACACAGACATCTGTATAAATATGGAAACATCTACACGGCCATCTGTATAAACATGGAAATATCTACACTGCCATCTGTACAAAGATGGAAATATGTACACCGCTATCTCTATAAATATGGAAATATCTACACCGCCATCTCTATAAACATGAAGTTATCTACACTGTCATCTCCATAAAGATGGAAGTATCTACTCCGCCATGTGTATAAACACGGAAATATCTATACCACCATCTGTGTAAACATGGAAATATCTACACCGCTATCTGTATAAACATGGAAATATCTACAACGCCATCTGCATGTTCATGGAAATATCTACACCGCTATCTGTATAAACGTGGAAACATCTACACCGCGATCTGTATAAACATGGAAATATCTACACCGCTATGTGTATAAACATGGTAATATCTCCACTGCTGTCTATATAAACATGGAAATATCTCCACCGTTATCTGTTTAAACATGGAAATAACTACAGCGCAATCTCTATAAACATTGAAATATCTACACTGCCATCTGTAAAAACATGGAAATATCTACACAGTCATCTGAATAAACATGGAAATAACTACACCACCATCTGTATATACATGGAAATACCTACAATACCATCTGTATACACATGGAAATATCTACAGAGACATCTGTATAAACTTGTAAATATCTACACTGCTATCTCTATAAACATGGAAATAAATACACCGCTATTTGTCCAAACAAGCAAATATCTACACCGTGATCTGTATAAACATGGGAATATCTACACCGCCATCTCTATAAACATGGAAATATCTACACCCCTATCTGTATAAACATGGAAATATGCACACCGCTATCTCTATAAACATGGAAAAATCAACACCGCTATCTCTATGAACATGGAAATATCTATACCGCCATCTCTATAAACATGGAAATATCTACACCACGATCAGTATAAACATGGAAATATCTACACCGCTATCTGTATAAACATGGAAATATCTCCACTGCTATCTCTATAAACATCGAAATACCTACACTGCCATCTGTATAAACATGGAAATACTTACAAAGTTATCTGTATAAACATGGAAATATCTACAACGCCATCTGTATAAACATGGAAATATCTACAGAGCAATGTGTATATACATGGAAATATCTACACCGCTATCTATAAAAACATGGAAATAAATACACCGCTATCTGTATAAACATGGAAATATCTACACCGCCATCTACATATCCGTGGAAATATCTGCGCCGCCATCTGTATAAACATGGAAATGTCTACACGGTCATCTGTGTATAGATGGAAATATAAACACCGCCGTCTGTACAAACATGGAAATATCTGCACCGCTATCTGTATAAACATGGAAATATCTACACCACGGTCTGTATAAACGTGGAAATATCTACACCGCTATCAGTATAAACATGGAAATATCTAAAACACTTTCTCTATAAACATGGAAATATCTAAACCGTGATCTGTATAAACCTGGAAATATTTACACCGCTATCTGTATAAACATGGAAATTTCTACACCGTTATCTGTATAAATATGGAAATGTCTACACCGGTGTCTCTATAAACATGGAAATCTCTTCTCCGCCCTCTGTATAAACATGGAAATACCTATACAGTCATCTGTGTAAACATGGAAATATCTACACGCCCATCTGTATAAACATGGAAATATCTACAATGCCATCTGTATACACATGGAAATACCTACACGGCAATCTGTGTATAGATGGAAACATCAACACCGCCATCTGTACAAACATGAAAATATCTACACTGCTATCTCTATAAACATGGAATTATCTACACTGCGGTCTGTATAAACATGGAAATATCTTCAAAGCCATCTGTATACACATGGAAATACCTACACGGCAATCTGTGTATAGATGGAAACATCAACACCGCAATCTGTACAAACATGAAAATATCTACACTGCTGTCTCTATAAACATGGAGTTATCTACACTGCGGTCTGTATAAACATGGAAATATCTACACTGGTATCTGTATAAACATGGAAATATCTACACCACGATCTGTATAAACATGGAAATATATACAGCGCTATCTGTATAAACATGGAAATATCTACAAAGCCATCTGTATAAAGATGGAAATACCTACACAGTCATGTGTAGGAACATGGAAATATCTACACTGCCATCTGTATAAACATAGAAATATCTACACAGCCCTCTGTATAAATATGGAAATATCTGCATAGGCATCTGTGTAAACATGAAAATATCTGCACCGCTATCTGTATAAACATGGAAATACCTACACCGCTGTCTCTATAAACATGGAAATATGTACACAGCTATGTGTATAAACATGGAAATATCTCCACTGCTGTCTATATAAACATGGAAATATCTCCACCGTTATCTGTTTAAACATGGAAATAACTACAGCGCAATCTCTATAAACATTGAAATATCTACACTGCCATCTGTAAAAACATGGAAATATCTACACAGTCATCTGAATAAACATGGAAATAACTACACCACCATCTGTATATACATGGAAATACCTACAATACCATCTGTATACACATGGAAATATCTACACAGACATCTGTATAAATATGGAAATATCTACACGGCCATCTGTATAAACATGGAAATATCTACACTGCCATCTGTAGAAAGATGGAAATATGTACACCGCTATCTCTATAAATATGGAAATATCTACACCGCCATCTCTATAAACATGAAAATATCTACACTGCCATCTCCATGAAGATGGAAGTATCTACTCCGCCATGTGTATAAACACGGAAATATCTACACCACCATCTGTGTAAACATGGAAATATCTACACCGCTATCTGTATAAACATGGAAATGTCTACACCGCCATCTGCATGTCCATGGAAATATCTATGCCGCCATCTGTATAAACATGGAAATATCTACACGGCCATCTGTGTATAGATGGAAATATCAACACCGCCATCTGTACAAACATGGAAATATCTACATCGCTATCTCTGTAAACATGGAAATATCTGCACTGCCATCTGTAAAAACATGGAAATACCTATAGAGTCATCTGTTTAAACATGGAAATATCTACACAGCCATCTGTATAAACATGTAAATATCTACACTGCTATCTCTATAAACATGGAAATATCTACACCGCCATCTCTATAAACATGAATATATCTACACTGCCATCTTCATAAACATGGAACTACCCACTTCGCCATCTGTATAAACATGGAAACATCTACACCGCCATCTGTGTGAATAATGAAATATCCACAATGCCATCTGTATAAAGATATAAATATCTGCACCGCGAGCTGTATAAACATGGAAATATCTACATCGCTATCTGTATAAACATGGAAATATCTACACCGCTATCTGTATAAACATGGAAATATCTACAGAGCTATCTCTATAAACATGGAAATACCTACACCGCCATCTGTATAAACATGGAAATACCTACAAAGTCATCTGTATAAACATGGAAATATCTACACAGCCATCTGTATAAACATGGAAATATCTACACAGCCATCTGTATATACATGGAAATATCTACACCGCTATCTGTATAAAGATGGAAATAACTACACCGCTATTTGTATAAACAAGGAAATATCTACACCGTGATCTGTATTAACATGGAAATATCTACACCGGCATCTCTATAAACATGGAAATATCTACAAACCTATCTGTAGAAACATGGAAATATCCACACCGCTATCTCTATAAACATGGAAAAATCAACACCGCTATCTCTATGAACATAGAAATATCTACACCGCCATCTCTATAAACATGGAAATATCTACACCACGATCAGTATATACATGGAAATATCTACACCGCTATCTGTGTAAACATGGAAATATCTCCACTGCTATCTCTATAAACATCGAAATATCTACACCACCATCTGTATAAACATGGAAATACCTCCACTGCTATCTCTATAAACATCAAAATATCTACACCGCCATCTGTATAACCATGGAAATACTTACAAAGTTATCTGTATAAACATGGAAATATCTACACCGCCATCTGTGTAAACGTGGAAATATCTACACAGCCATGTGTACAGATATGGAAATATCTACACCGCTATCTATATAAACATGGAAATAACTACACCGCTATCTGTATAAACATGGAAATATCTACACGGTCATCTGTGAATAGATGGAAATATCAACACCACCATCTGTACAAACATGGAAATATGTGCACCGCTATCTGTATAAACCTGGAAATATCTACAACGCGGTCTGCATAAACAAGGAAATATCTACACCGCTATCTGTATAAACATGGAAATATCTACACCGCTATCTCTATAAACATGGAAATATCTACACCGTGATCTGTATAAACATGGAAATATCTACACCGCTATTTGTATAAACAAGGAAATATCTACACCGCTATCTGTATAAGCATGGAAATAACTACACCGCTGTTTGTATAAACAAGGAAATATCTACACCGCCATCTGTTTAAACATGGAAATATATACACAGACATCTTTTTATACATGGAAATATCTACACTGCTATCTGTATAAACATGCTAATAACTACACTGCTATCTGTATAAATGTGGAACTAATTGCACCGCTATCCCTATAAACATGGTAATATCAACACCGCGATCTGTATAAACATAGAAATATCTACACCTTGATCTGTATAAAGATGGAAATATCTACACCCCTATCTGTATAAACCTGGAAATATCCACACCGCTATCTCTAAAAACATGGAAAAATCAACACCGCTATCTCTATGAACATGGATTTATCTACACCGCGATCAGTATAAACATGGATATATCTCCAATGCTATCTCTATAAACATCAAAATATCTACACCGCCATCTGTATAAACATGGAAATTTTCAAAGTTATCGGTATAAACATGGAAATATCTACACCGCCATCTGTATAAACATGGAAATATCTACAAGGCCATCTGTGTATAGATGGAAATATCAACACCGCCATCTATACAAACATGGAAATATCTACACCGCTATCTCTATAAACATGGAAATACCTGCACTGCCATCTGTAAAAACATGGAAATACCTATACAGTCATCTGTATAAACATGGAAATATCTACAATGCCATCGGTATACACATGGAAATACCTACACAGCCATCTGTATAAACATGTAAATATCTACACTGCTATCTCTATAAACATGGAAATAGCTACACCGCCATCTGTATAAACTTGGAAATACCTACAAAGTCACCTGTATAAACACAGAAATATCTACACAGCCATTTGTATAAACATGGAAATATCTACACAGCCATCTGTATATACACGGAAATATCTACACCGCTATCTGTATAAACATGGAAATAACTACACCGCTATTTGTATAAACAAGGAAATATCTACACAGTGATCTGTATAAACATGGAAATATCTACACCGCCATCTCTATAAACACGGAAATATCTACACCCCCATGTATGTAAACATGAAAATATCTACACTGCCATATTCAGAAACATGGCTGTATCTACACCGCCATCTGTATAAACATGGAAATAGCTACAACACTATCTGTATAAAGATGGAAGTATTTAAACCGCTATCTAGATAAACATGGAGATATCTACACCGCTATCTCTATAAACATGGAAATATCTACAACGCCATCTGTATTAACCTGGAAATATCTACACTGTCATCTATATAAACATGGAAAAATCTACAGAGAACTCTATATAAACATGGAAATATCGGCACAGCCATCTGTATAAACATGGAAATATCTACACCGCTATCTGTATAAACATGGAAATATCTACATCGTTATGTGTATTAACGTGGAAATATCTCCATTGCTATCTGTATAAACATGGACAAATCTCCACCGCAATATGTATAAACATCAAAATATCTACACCGCTATCTCTATAAACATGGAAATATCTACACTGCCATTTGTAGAAAGATGGAAATATCTAGACGGCCATCTGTATAAACATGGAAATATCTACACCGCAATCTTTATAAACATGGAAATATCTACAACGCTCTCTGTATAAATATGAAATATCTAAACCGATATCTCTATAAAAGTGGAAATATCTACACTGCTATCTGTATAAACATGGAAATATCCTCACTGCTATCTCTATGAACATTGATATATCTACACCGCTATCTGTATAAACATGGAAATATCCACACCGCCATCTCTATAAACATGGAAATACTTACAAAGTTATCTGTATAAACATGGAAATATCTACAACGCCATCTGTATAAACATGGAAATATCTACACAGCCATGTGTATATACATGGAAATATCTACACCGCTATCTATATAAACATGGAAATAACTACACCGCTATCTGTATAAACATGGAAATATCTACACTGCCATCTACATATCCATGGAAATATCTGCGCCGCCATCTGTATAAATATGGAAATATCTACACGGTCATCTGTGTATAGATGGAAATATCAACACCGCCATCTGTACAAACATGGAAATATCTGCACCGCTCTCTGTAGAAACTTGGAAATATCTACACCGCGGTCTCTATAAACATGGAAATATCTACACCGCCATTTGTATAAACATGGAAATACCTACATCCCTATCTGTATAAACATGGAAATATCCACACAGCTATCTCTATAAACATGGAAATATCAACATCGCTATCTCTATGAACATGGAGATATCTACACCGCCATCTCTATGAACATGGAAATATCTACAACGCCATCTCTATAAATATGGAAATATCTACACCGCGATCAGTATAAACATGGAAATATCTACACAGTCATCTGTATAAACCTGGAAATATCTACACTGTCATCTATATAAACATTGAAATATCTACAGAGAACTCTGTATAAACATGGAAATATCGGCACAGCCATCTTTATAAACATGGAAATATCTACACCGCTATCTGTATAAACATGGAAATATCTAGAACGCTATGTGTATTAAAGTGGAAATATCTCCATTGCTATCTGTATAAACATGGACATACCTCCACCGCAATCTGTATAAACATGAAAATATCTACACCGCTATCTCTATAAACATGGAAATATCTGCACTGCCATCTGTAAAAACATGGAAATACCTATACAGCCATCTGTAAAAACATGGAATTATCTACACAGTCACCTGTAGAAATATGGAAATATCTACACCGCTATCTCTATAAACATGAAAATACTTGCACCACCATCTCTATAAACATGGAGATATTTACACCGCTATCTCTATAAACATAGAAATAACTACACCGCCATCTCTATAAACATGGAAATATCTACACCGCCATCTGAATAAACATGGAAATATCTACAAAGACATCTGTATAAACATGGAAATATCTACACTGCCATTTGTATAAACTTAGAAATATCTACACTGACATCTGTAGAAAAATGGAAATGTCTACAAAGCGATCTGTATAAACCTGGGAATTTATACACCGCTACCTGTATAAACATGGAAATATCTACACCGCTATCTGTATCAACATGGAAATAACTCCACCGCAATCTGTATAAACACGGAAATATCTAAAATGCTATCCCTGTAAACATGGAAATATCTACACAGCTATCTGTGTAAATTTGGAAATATCTACACCGCTATCTGTGTAAATTTGGCAATACCTACACAGCAATCTGCGCAAAGATGGAAATACCTACACCGCTATCTCTGTAAACATGGAAATATCTACACCGATATCTGTATAAACATGGAAATATCAACATTGCCATCTGTATAAACATGGAAATATCTACAGCGCCATCTGTATAAACATGGAAATATCTACACCGACATCTGTACACACATGGAAATATCTACACAGCCATCTGTATAAACATGGAAATATCTACACCGCTATCTCTATAAACATGGAAATATCTACACCGCTATCTGTATAAACATGGAAATATCTACATCGCTATCTGTTTAAACAGGGAAATATCTACATCGCTATCTGTATTAACATGGAGATATCTACACCGCTATCTCTATAAACATGGAAATATCTACAACGCTATCTGTGTAAACATGGAAATATCTACAGAGCTATCTGTGTAAACTTGGAAATATCTACACAGCTATCTGTGTAAAAATGGAAATATCTACACAGCAATCTGAGCAAAGATGGAAATATCTACACTGCTATCTCTGTAAACATGGAAATGTCTACACCGCTATCTGTATAAACATGGAAATATCTATACCGCAGTCTCTATAAACATGGAAATATCTCCACCGCTATCTGTATAAACATGAAAATATCTACACCTCTTTCTGTATAAACATGGACATATCTACACCGCAATCTGTATAAACATGGAAATATCTACAACGCTATGTGTGTAAACATGGAAATATCTACACAGCTATCTGTGTAAACTTGGAAATATCTACACCGCGATCTGTATAAACATGGAAATATGTACACCGTGATCTGTATAAACATGGAAATATCTACACTGCTATCTCTATAAACATGAAAATATCTACAGCGCCTTCTCTATAAATATGAAAATATCTACACTGCTATCTCCATAAACATGGAACTAACTACTGCGCCATCTGTATACACCTGGAAACATCTACAACGCCATCAGTGTGAATAAGGAAATATCTACAATGCCATCTGTATAAAGATATAAATATCTGCACCGCGAGCTGTATAAACATGGAGATATCCATATCACTATCTGTATAAACATGGAAATACCAACACCGCTATCGGTATAAACATGGAAATATCTACAACGCCATTTATATAAACATGGAAATATCTACACCGCTATCTGTGTAAACGTGGAAATACCTACACCGCTATCTCTATAAACATGGAAATATCTACACCGCGGTCTGTGTAAACGTGGAAATACCTACACCGCTATCTCTATAAACATGGAAATATCTACACCGCGGTCTGTGTAAACGTGGAAATACCTACACCGCTATCTCTATAAACATGGAAATATCTACACCGCGGTCTTTATATACATGGAAATATCTAAACCGCTATCTGCATAAACATGGAAATACCAACACCGCTGTCTCTATAAACATGGAAATATGTACACCGCTATGTGAATAAACATGGTAATATCTCCACTGCTGTCTGTATAAACTTGGAAATATCTCCACATTTATCTGTATAAACATGGAAATATCTACAGCGCCATCTCTATAAACATTGAAATATCTAAACTGCCATCTGTAAAAACATGGAACTATCTACACCACGATCTGTATAAACCTGGAAATATCTACACTGCTATCTCTATAAATATGGAAATATCTACACCACCATCTGTATAAACATGGAAATAACTACACAGTCATGTGTAGGAAGATGGAAATATCTACACCACCGTTTGTATAAAGATGGAAATATCTACAACGTTATCTGTATAAACATGGATATATCTACACAGTGATCTGTATAAACATGGAAATATGTACAGCACTCTCTGAATAAAGATGGAAATGTCTACACCGCGATCTGTGAAAACATGGAAATACCAACACCACTATCTGTATAAATATGGAAATACTTACACCGCTATCTCAATAAAAATGGAAATATCTACACCGCTATCTCTATAAACATGGAAATATCTACACCGCCATCTGTATAAACTTGGAAATATCTACACTGCTATCTCTATAAACATGGAAATATCTACAAAGCCATCTGTAAAAACATGGAAATACCTATACAGTCATCTGTATGAACATGGAAATACCTATACCACCATCTGTATAAACATGGAAATAACTACAATGCCATCTGTATACACATGGAAATACCTACACGCCAAACTGTGTATAGATGGAAACATCAACACCGCCATCTGTACGAACTTGGAAATATCTACACCGCTATCTGTATAAACATGGAAATATTTACACCGCTCTCTGTATAAACAAGGAAATATCTACACCGCTATCTCTATAAACATGGAAATATCTAGAAAGCCATCTGTATAAACATGGAAATACCAACACAGTCATGTGTAGGAACATGGAAATATCTACACCGCGATTTGTATAAACATGGAAATATCTTTACCGCGATCTGTATAAACACGGAAATATCTACAGAGCTATCAGTATAAACATGGAAATAACTACAAAGTCATCTGTATAAACATGGAAATATCTACACAGCCATCTGTATAAACATGGAAATAGCTACACAGACGTCTGTACATACACGGAAATATCTACACCGCTATCTTTATAAACAGGGAAAAAAATACACCGCTATTTGTATAAACAAGGAAATATCTACACCACCATCTGTTTAAACATGGAAATATC
The DNA here is from genome assembly GCF_028858775.2 of Pan troglodytes. Lineage (NCBI taxonomy): Eukaryota > Metazoa > Chordata > Mammalia > Primates > Hominidae > Pan > Pan troglodytes. Next base: position 242,186 of record NC_072417.2, read on the forward strand.
TACACAGACATCTGTTTATACATGGAAATATCTACACCGCTATCTGTATAAACATGCTAATAACTACACAGTTATCTGTATAAATGTGGAAATATTTACAACGCTATCTCTACAAACATAGAAATAACTACACCGCCATCCCTATAAACATGGAAATATCTGCACCGCCATCTGCATAAACATGGAAATATCTATACAGACATCTGTATGAACATGGATATATCTACACTGCTATCTCTATATACATGGAAATATCTACACCGCCATCTACATATCCATAGAAATATCTGCGCCACCATCTGTATAAACATGGAAATATCTACACGGTCATCTGTGTATAGATGGAAATATCAACACCGCCATTTGTACAAACATGGAAATATCTACACCGCGGTATGTATAAACATGGAAATATCTACACCGCTATCTGTATAAACATGGAAGTATCTACACTGCGATCAGTATAAACATGGAAATATCTACACCGCTATCTGTATAAACATGGAAATATCACCACTGCTATCTCTATAAACGTCGAAATATCTACACCGCCATCTGTATAAAGATGGAAAAACTTACAAAGTTATCTGTATAAACATGGAAATATCTACACCGCCATCTGTATAAACATGGAAATATCTACACAGCCATGTGTATATACATGGAAATATCTACACCGCTATCTATATAAACATGGAAATAACTACACCGCTATCTGTATAAACATGGAAATATCTACACCGCCATCTACATATCCATGGAAATATCTGTGCCGCCATCTGTATAAACATGGAAATATCTACACGGTCATCTGTGTAGAGATGGAAATATCAACACCGCCATCTGTACAAACGTGGAAATATCTGCACCGCTATCTGTATAAACATGGAAATATCTACACCGTGGTCTGTATAAACATGGAAACACCTAACCTGCTATCTGTATAAACATGGAAATATCTTCAACGCTATCTCTATAAACATGGAAATAACTGCACCGTGATCTGTATAAACATGGAAATATCTACACCGCTATCTGTATAAACATGGAAATATCTACACCGTTATCAGTATAAATATCGAAATATCTACACTGCTATCTCTATAAACATGGAAATATCTACACCGCTATCTGTACAAACATGGAAATATCTACACGGAAAGCTGTATAAACATGGAAATATCTAGACAGTCATCTCTATAAACATGGAAATATCTATACCGCTATCTGTATAAACATGGAAATACCCACACCGCTATCTGTATAAAGATGGAAATATCTGCACCGCTATCTGTATAAAGATGTAAATATCTGCACCGCTATCTTTTAAACATGGAAATATCTGAAACGCTATCTGTGTAAACATAGAAATATCTACACGGCTATTTGTGTAAACATGGAAATATCTGCACCGCTATCTGTATAAAGATGGAAATATCTACACCACTATCTGTAAAACGTGGAAATATCTACACCGCTCTCTGTATAAACCTGGAAATAACTACACCGATATCTGTATAAACATGGAAATATCTACACCGCTATCTGTATAAACAAAGAAATATGTACAACGCCATCTGTATAAACATGGAAATAACTACACCGCAATCTGTATAAATATGGAAATATCCACACCGCTATCTCTATAAACATAGAAATACCTACACCGCTTTCTCTATAAACATGGAAATATCTACACTGCAATCTCTATATACATGGAAATATCTACACCGCCATCTCTATAAACATTAAAATATCTGCACCGCCATCTTCAGAAACATGGATGTATCTACACCGCCATCTGTATAAACGTAGAAATATCTACACCACTATCTGTATAAACATGGAAATATCTTCACTGCCATGTGTATAAACATGGAAATATGTACACCGCCATCTTTATAAAGATGGAAATATCTACACCGCAATGTGTATAAATATGGAAATACCTACACCGTTACCTCTATAGACATGGAAATATCTATACTGCTATCTGTATAAACATGGAAATATCTACACTGCCATCTGTATAAAGATGGAAATATCTACACCGCGAGCTGTATAAACATGGAAATATCTACACCGCTATCTGTATAAACATGGAAATAGCAACACCGTTATCTGTATAAACATGGAAATATCTACACCGCTATCTCTATAAACATGAAAATACTTACACCACCAACTAAATAAGCTTGGAAATATTTACACCGCTATCTCTACAAACATAGAAATAACTACACCGCCATCCCTATAAACATGGAAATATCTGCACCGCCATCTGCATAAACATGGAAATATCTACACAGACATCTGTATAAACATGGAAATATCTACACTGCTATCTCTCTATATATGGAAATATCTACACCGCCATCTACATATCCATAGAAATATCTGCGCCACCATCTGTATAAACATGGAAATATCTACACGGTCATCTGTGTATAGATGGAAATATCAACACCGCCATCTGTACAAACATGGAAATATCTACACCGCGGTCTGTATAAACATGGAAATATCTACACCGCTATCTGTATAAACATGGAAATATCTACACCGCGATCAGTATAAACATGGAAATATCTACACCGCTATCTGTATAAACATGGAAATATCACCACTGCTATCTCTATAAACGTCGAAATATCTACACCGCCATCTGTATAAAGATGGAAAAACTTACAAAGTAATCTGTATAAACATGGAAATATCTACACCGCCATCTGTATAAACATGGAAATATCTACACAGCCATGTGTATATACATGGAAATATCTACACCGCTATCTATATAAACATGGAAATAACTACACCGCTATCTGTATAAACATGGAAATATCTACACCGCCATCTACATATCCATGGAAATATCTGTGCCGCCATCTGTATAAACATGGAAATATCTACACGGTCATCTGTGTAGAGATGGAAATATCAACACCGCCATCTGTACAAACGTGGAAATATCTGCACCGCTATCTGTATAAACATGGAAATATCTACACCGCGGTCTGTATAAACATGGAAATAGCTAAACTGCTATCTGTATAAACATGGAAATATCTTCAACGCTATCTCTATAAACATGGAAATAACTACCCCGTTATCTGTATAAACATGGAAATATCTACACCGCTATCTGTATAAACATGGAAATATCTACACCGTTATCAGTATAAATATCGAAATATCTACACTGCTATCTCTATAAACATGGAAATAGCTACGCTGCCATCTGTATATACATGGAAATATCTACACTACTATCTCTATAAACATGGAAATATCTACAATGCCATCTGAAAAAACATGGAAATACCTGTACAGTCATATGTATAAACTTGGAAATATCTACACCACCATCTGTATAAACATGGAAATATCTACAATGCCATCTGTATACACATGGAAATACCTACACGGCAATCTGTGTATAGATGGAAACATCAACACCGCCATCTGTACAAACATGGAAATATCTACACCGCTATCTGTATAAACATGGAAATATCTACACTGCGGTCTGTATAAACATGGAAATTTCTACACCGGTATCTGTATATACATGGAAATATCTACACCACGATCTGTATAAACATGGAAATATTTACACCGCAATCTTTATAAACATGGAAATATCTCCACCGCTATCTCTATATACATGGAAATATCTACACCTTCATCTGTATTAAAATGGAAATATCTGCACTGTCATCTGTATGAACATGGAAATATCTAAACTGCCATCTGTGGAAAGATGGAAATATCCACACCACGATCTCTATAAATATGAAAATATCTACACCGCTATCTGTGTAAAGATGGAAATATCTACACCGCAATCTGTTCAAAGATGGAAATATCTACACCGCTATCTCTGTAAACATGGAAATATCTACGCAACTATCTGTATAAACATGGAAATATCTAAATCGCTATCTGTATAAACATGGATATATCTACACCGTTATCTGTATAAACATTGAAATATCTACACCGCTATCTGTTTAAATATGGAAATATCTACACCGACATTTGTGTAAACATACAAATATCTACAGAGTCATCTGTATACACATGGAAATATTTACACAGCCATCTGTATAAACATGGATGTATCTACACAACTATCTCTATAAACAAGGAAATACCTACAGCGCTATCTCTATAAACATGGAAATATCAACACCACAACCTCTACAAACATGGAAATATCTACACCGCCAACTATATAAACATGAAAATATCTACACCGACATCTCCATAAACATGGAACTACCTACACCGCCATCTGTATAAACATGGAAATATCTACACCGCTATCTGTGTAAAGATGGAAATATCTACACCGCTATCCCTATAAACATGGAAATATCTACACAGCCATCTGTATAAACATGGAAATATCTACACTGCTGTTTCTGTAAACATGGAAATATCTACACCGCTATCTGTGTAAACTTGGAACTATCTACACAGGTATCTGTGTAAAAATGGAAATATCTACACGGCAATCTGTGCAAAGAGGGAAATATCTGCACCGCTATCTCTGAAAACATGGAAATATCTACACCGCTACCTGTATAAACATGGAAATATCTACACCGCTATCTGTATAAAGATGGAAATATCTACACTGCAATCTGTATAAAGATGGAAATATCTACACCGCGAGCTGTATAAACATGGAAATATCTACACCGCTATCTGTATAAACATGGAAATACCAACACCGCTATCTGTATAAACATGGAAATATCTACACCGCTATCTCTATAAACATGAAAATACATAAACCACCATCTCTATAAACATTCAAATATTTACACAGCTATCTCTATAAACTTAGAAATAACTAGACCGACATCTCTATAAACATGGAAATACCTACACCGCTATCTGCATAAACATGGAAATATCTACAAAGACATCTGTATAAACATGGAAATATATACACCGCCATCTCTATAAACATTAAAATACCTACACCGCCATCTTCAGAAACATGGATATATCTACACCGCCATCTGAATAAACATGGATATATCTACACCACTATCTGTATAAACATGGAAATATCCTCACTGCCATCTGTATAAACTTGGAAATATCTACACCACCATCTGTATAAAGATGGAAATATCTACACTGCAATATTTATAAATATGGAAATACCTACACCGCTATCTCTATAGACATGTAAATATATACATCGTTCTCTGTATAAACATGGATATACCTACACTGCCATCTGTATAAAGATGGAAATATCTACACCGCGAGCTGTAGAAACATGGAAATATCTACACTGCTATCTGTATAAACATGGAATTACCAACACCGTTATCTGTATAAATATGGAAATACCTACACCGCCATCTGCATAAACATGGAAATATCTACACAGACATCTGTATAAACATGGAAATATCTACACTGACATCTGTAGAAAGATGGAAATGTCTACACCGCTGTCTGTATAAACATGGTAATTTCTACACCGCTACCTGTATAAACATGGAAATATCTACACCGCTATCTGTATAAAAATGGAAATATTTACACCGCTATCTGTATAAACATGGAAATATCCGCACCGCTATCTCTATAAACATGGAAATATCTACAAAGCCGTCTGTATAAACATGGAAATACCTACACAGTCATGAGGAGGAACATGGAAATATCTACAAAGTCATCTGTATAAACATGGAAATACCTACACAGTCAAGTGGAGGAACATGGAAATATCTACACTGCCATCTGTATAAACATGGAAATATCTACACAACCTTCTGTATAAATATGGAAATATCTGCATAGGCATCTGTATAAACATAGAAATATCTGCACCGCTATCTGTATAAACATGGAAATACCTACACTGCTGTCTCTATAAACATGGAAATATGTACACCGCTATGTGTATAAACATGGAAATATCTCCACTGCTGTCTGTATAAACATGGAAATATCTCCACCGTTATCTGTATAAACATGGAAATATCTACAGCGCCATCTCTATAAACATTGAAATACCTACAATGTCATCTGTAAAAACATGGAAATATCTACACACTCATTTGAATAAACATGTAAATATCTACACCACCATCTGTATAAACATGGAAATACCTACAACACCGTCTGTATAGAGATGGAAATATCTACACAGACATCTGTATAAAGATGGAAATATCTACACCACCATCTGTAGAAACATGGGAATATCTACACTGCCATGTGTAGAAAGATGGAAATATCTACACCGCTATCTCTATAAACATGAAAATATCTACACTGCCATCTCCATAAAGATGGAAGTATCTACTCCGCCATGTGTATAAACACGGAAATATCTACACCACCATCTGTGTAAACATGGAAATATCTACACCGCTATCTGTATAAACATGGAAATATCTACACCGCCATCTGCATATCCATGGAAATATCTACGCCGCCATCTGTATAAACATGGAAATATCTACACGGCCATCTGTGTATTGATGGAAATATCAACACCGCCATCTGTACAAACCTGGAAATATCTACAGCGCTAACTGTATAAACATGGAAATATCGGCACTGCCATCTGTAAAAACATGGAAATACCTATACAGTCATCTGTATAAACATGGAAATATCTACAATGCCGTCTGTATACACATGGAAACATCTATACAGCTATCTGTATAAACATGTAAATATCTACATTGCTATCTCAATAAACATGGAAATATCTACACTGCCATGTCTATAAACATGAAAATATCTACACTGCCATCTCCATAAACATGGAACTATGTACTCCGCCATCTGTATAAACATGGAAACATCTACACCAGCATCTGTGTGAATAAGGAAATATCTACAATGCCATCTGTATAAAGATATAAATATCTGCACCGCGAGCTGTATAAACATGGAAATATCTACATCGCTATCTGTATAAACATGGAAATACCAAAACCGCTATCGGTATAAACATGGAAATATCTAAAACGCCATCTATATAAACATGGAAATATCTACACCGCTATGTCTATAAACATGGAAATACCTACACTGGTCTCTCTATAAACATGGAAATATCCACAGCGCCATCTGCATATCCTTCAAAATATCTACTACGCCATCTGTATAAAGATAGAAATATCTACACCGCCATCTGTACAAACATGGAAATAACTACACCGCTATCTGTATAAACATAGAAATATCTACACTGCAGTCTGTATAAACATGGAAATATCTACACCAGTATCTGTATAAACATGGAAATATCTACACCACGATCTGTATAAACATGGAAATATTTACACCGCTATCTGTATAAACCTGGAAATACCTACACTGCTATCTCTATAAAAATGGAAATATCTACACCGCCATCTATATAAACATGGAAATAACTACACAGTCATGTGTAGGAACATGGAAATATCTACACCACCGTTTATATAAAGATGGAAATATCTACAACGTTATCTTTATAAACATGGAAATATCTACACAGTGATCTGTATAAACATGGAAATATTTACAGTACTCTCTGAATAAAGATCGAAATACCTACACTGCTATCTGTAAAAACATGGAAATATCTACACCACTATCTGTATAAATATGGAAATATTTAAACCGCTATCTCTATAAACATGGAAATATCTACACTGCCATCTGTACAAACAGGGAAATATCTGCACAGTCATCTGTAGAAACGTGGAAATAACTACACCGCTATCTCTATAAACATGGAAATATCTACACCACTATCTCCATCAACATGGAAATATATACAGCGCCATCTCTTTAAACATGGAGATATCTACAACGCCATCTACATAAACAAGAAAATATCTACACTGCCATCTATATAAACATGGAAATATCTACACAGCTATCTGTGTAAACTTGGAAATATCTACAGCGCTATCTTTGTAAGTTTGGCAATAACTACACCGCAATCCTTGCAAAGATAGAAATACCTACACCGCTATCTCTGTAAACATGGAAATATCTACAACTATATCTGTATAAATATGGAAATATCTACACTGCCATCTGTATAAACATGGAAATACCTACACCGCTTTCTCAATAAACATGAAAATATCTTCACTGCTATCTCTATATACATGGAAATATCTACACCTCCATCTCTATAAACATGAAAATATCTACACCGCCATCTTAAGAAACATGGATGTATCTACACCGCCATCTGTAAACATGGAAATATCTACACCACTATCTGTATAAACATGGAAATATCTTCACTGACATCTCTCTAAACATGGAAATATCTACACCGCCATCTGTATAAAGATGGAAATATCTACACCACAATCTGTATAAATATGGAAATAAATACACTGCTATCTCTATAAACATGGAAATATCTACACCGCTATCTCTATAAACATGAAAATGCGTACACCACCATCTCTATAAACATGGAAATATTTACACAGCTATCTCTATAAACTTAGAAATAACTAGACCGCCATCTCTATTAACATGGAAATATCTACAGTGCTATCTGCATAAACATAGAAATATCTACACAGACATCTGTATAAACATGTAAATATCTACACCACAGTCTGTATTAACATGGATATATCTACACCGCTATCTGTATAAACATGGACATATCTACACTGCTATCTGTATAAACATGAAAATGCCCACTCTGCTATCTGTATATATATGGAAATATCTACACCGCTATCTCTATAAATATGGAAATGTCAACACCGCTATCTGTATATACATGGAAATATCTACATGGCTATCATTAAAAACATGGAAATATCTTCACCGTATACAGATCTACAGCGCTATCGGTATGAACATGGAAATAGCTACACCGCGATATCTATAAACATGGATATGTCTACACCGCTATCTTTATAAACCTGGAAATATCTACTCTGCCATCTGTATACACCTGGAAATATCTACACAACCATCTGTATAATCATGGAAATATCTACAACGTTATCTCTATAAACATGGAGATACCTGCACCACTATCTCTATAAACATGGAAATATCTACACTGCCATTTCCATAAACATGGAACTATGTACACCGCCATCTGTCTAAACATGGAAATATCTACACTGCCATCTGTATAAAGATGTAAATATCTACACCGCGAGCTGTGCAAACATGGAAATATCTACACCGCTATATATATAAACTTGCAAATACAAACACTGCTATCTGTATAAGCTTGGAAATGACTACAACGCTTTCTGTATAAACATGGAAATATCTACTCCGCTATCTCTATAAACATGGAAATACCTACACCGCTATCTCTGTAAACAAGGAAATATCTACACCGCTATCTCTATAAACATGGAAATGTATACACCGCCATATCTATAAACATGGAAAAATCCACACCGCCATCTACATAAAAAAGGAAGTATCTACACCGCCTTCTCTACAAACGTGGAAATATCTACACCGTTATCTGTATAAACATGGAAATATCTACAACACTATCTGTGTAAACATGGAAATATCTACTCAGCTGTCTGTGTAAACATGCAAATATGCACACCGTTATCTGTGTGAAGGTGGAAATATCTACACGGCAATCTGTGCAAATAAGGAAATATCTACAACTCTATCTCTGTAAACATGGAAATAGCTACACCGCTATCTGTATAAACATGGAAACATCTACACCGCTACCTCTATAAACATGGAAATATCTACACCACTATCTGTATAAATATGGAAATATCTACACCGCTATCTCTTTAAACATGGAAATGTCTACACCGCTATCTGTTTAAACATGGAAATATCTAAATGGCTATTTCTATAAATACGAAAATATCTACACTGCCATCTGTATAAACATGGAAATATCTACACAGCCATCTGTGTAAACATGGAAATATCTACATCGCTATCTGTATAAACATGGAAATAGCTAAACCGCTATCTGTATAAACATGGAAATATCTACACCGCTATCTACATAAACATGCACATATCTACAGCGCTATCTGTATAAACATAGAAATATCTCCACCACTATCTGTATAAACATGGAAATATCTACACCGCAATCTCTATAAACATGGAAATATCTACACCGCTATCTGCATAAACTTGGAAATATCTACACCACCATCTCCATATACATGGAAATATCTCCACCGCTATCTGTATAAACATGGAAATATCTCCACCGCTCTCTGTATAAACATGGAAATATCTACACGGCTATCTGTGTAAACATGGAAATATCTACACCGCTATCTTTATAAACGTGGAAATATCTACACCGCTATATGTATAAACGTGCAAATAACTACAGCGCTATCTTTATAAACGTGGAAATATCTACACCGCTATCTGTATAAACGTGCAAATATCTACAGCGCTATCTGTATAAACATGGAAATATCTCCACCACTATCTGTATAAACATGGAAATATCTACACCGTTATCTTTATAATCATGGAAATATCTACACCGCAATCACTATAAACATGGAAATGACTTTAACACTATCTGTGTAAACATGGAAATATCTACACAGCTGTCTCTTTAAACATGGAAATATGTACACCGCAATCTGTGTGAGGATGGAAATATCTACACCGCAATCTGTGCAAATATGGAAATATCTGCACCTCTATCTCTGTAAACATGGAAATATCTACACCACTATCTGTATAAACATGGAAATATCTACACCGCTATCTGTATATACATGGAAATATCCACACCACAATCTGTATAAACATGGAAATATCTGCACCGCAATCTGTATAAACATGGAAATATCTACACCACTATCTGTATAAACATGGAAATATCTGTGCCGCTATCTGTATAAATATGGAAATATCTTCAACGCTATCTCTATAAACATGGAAATGACTTCACTGCTATCTGTATAAACATGGAAATATCTACATGGCTATCTCTAAAAACTTGGAAATATCTACACCGCCTTCTGCATAAACATGGAAATACCTACACTGCCATCTGTTTAAACATGGAAATAACTACACAGCTATGTCTATAAACATGGAAATATCTACACTGCCATCTGTATATACATGGAAATACCTACACAGTCATCTGTATAAACATGGAAATATCTACACCACTATCTGTATATACGTGGAAATATCTACACTGCCATCTGTATAAACATGGAAATATCTACACAGCCATCTCTATAAACATGGAAATACCTTCAACGCTATCTCTCTAAACATGGAAATAGCCACACCGCTATCCGCATAAACATGGAAATACCTACACTGCCATCTGTATACACATGGAAATATCTACACAGTCATCTTTATAAAGATGGAAATATCTATACCGTTTTCTGTATAAACATGGAAATATCTACAACGATATCTGTATAAAGGCAGAAATATCTACACCGCAATCTGTGCAAATATGGAAATATCTACACATCTATCTCTGTAAATATGGAAATATCAACTCCGCTATCTATATAAACATGGAAATATCTACACCGCTGTCTGTATAAACATGGAAATATCTACTCCACTATCTGTATAAACATGGATATATCTACACTGCCATCTGAATAAACATGGTAATAGCCACACCGCTATCTTTATAAACATGGAAATATCTACACCACCATCTGAATAAACATATAAATATCTACACCGCTATCTTTATAAACATCGAAATAACTACACCGCTATCTGTATAGACATGGAAATATCTACACCGCCATCAGTATAAACATGGAAATATCTACACCGCTGTCTTTATAAACATAGAAATATCTACACCGCAATCTCTATGAACATGGAAATACTTACAACACTATCTGTGTAAACATGGAAATATCTACACAGCTGTCTGTGTAAACATGGAAATATGTACACTGCAATCTGTGTGAGGATGGAAATATCTACACCGCAATCTGTGCAAATATGGAAATATCTACACCTCTATCTCTGTAAACATGGAAATATCTACACAACTATCTGTATAAACATGGAAATATCTACACCGCTATCTGTATAAACATGGAAATATCCACACAAAAATCTGTATAAACATGGAAATATCTACACCACAATCTGTATATACATGGAAATATCTACACCAGTATCTGTATAAACATGGAAATATCTACTCCGCTATCTGTATAAATATGGAAATATCTACACCGCTATCTCTATAAACGTGGAAATGTCTACACCGCGTTCTGTATAAACATGAAAATATCTACACTGCCATCAGTATAAACATGGAAATAACTACACCGCTATCTCTATAAACATGGAAATATCTACACTGCCATCTGTATATACATGGAAATAGCTACACAGTCATCTGTATAAACATGGAAACATCTACACCACTATCTGTATAAACGTGGAAATATCTACACTGCCATCTGTATAAACATGGAAATATCTACACAGCCATCTCTATAAACATGGAAATATCTACAACGCTACGTCTATAAACATGGAAATAGCCACACCGCTATCTGCATAAACCAGGAAATATCTACACTGCCATCTGTATACACATGGAAATATCTACAATGTCATCTGTATAAAGATGGAAATATCTACACCGTTATATGTGAAAACATGGAAATAACTACACCGCTATCTGTATAAAGGTGGAAATATCTGCACAGCAATCTGTGGAAATATGGAAATATCTACACATCTATCTCTGTAAATATGGAATTATCTACTCCGCTATCTGTCTAAACATGGAAATATCTACACCGCTGTCTGTATAAACATGGACATATCTACACCGCTATCTCTATAAACATGGAAATATCTACACCGCTACCTGCATAAACTTGGAAATAACTACACCACCATCTCTAGAAACATGGAAATATCTCCTCCGCTATCTGTATAATCATGGAAATATCTCCTCCACTCTCTGTATAAACATGGAAATATGTATACCGTTATCTGTATAAACATGGAAATATCTACACCCCTATTCGTATAGACATGGAAATATCTACACCGCATTCTGTATAAACATGGAAATATCTACACCGCAATCTCTATAAACATGGAAATATCTACAACACTGTCGGTGTAAACATGGAAATATCTACACCGCTGTCTGTGTAAACATGGAAATATGTACACTGCAATCTGTATGAAGATGGAAATATCTACACCACAATCTGTGCAAATATGGAAATATCTACACCTCTATCTCTGCAAACATGGAAATATCTACACCACTCTCTGTATAAGCATGGAAATATCGACACCGCTATCTGTATAAACATGGAAATATCTACACCATAATCTGTATAAACATGGATATATCTACAACGCTATCTGTATAAACATGGAAATATCTTCACCACTATCTTTATAAACATGGAAATATCTCCTCCGTTATCTGTATAAATATGGAAATATCTACACCGCTATCTCTATAAGCATGGAAATGTCTATACCGCTCTCTGTATAAACTTGGAAATATCTACACCACCATCTGAATATACATACAAATATCTACACCGCTATCTCTATAAATATGGAAGTATCTACACCGCTATCTCTGTAAACACGGAAATATCTACACTGCTACCTGTATAAACATGGAAATATCTACACCGCTGTCTGTATAAACATGGAAATATATACACCACGCTCTGTATAAACATGGATATATCTACACCGCTATCTGTATAAACATGGAAACATCTACACCGCTATCTGTATAAACTTGGAAACATCTACACCGCTATCTGTATAAAGATGGAAATATCTACATGGCTATTTCTATAAATATGGAAATATTTACACCGCTATCTGTATAAACATGGAAATACCTACACAGTAATCTGTTTAAACAGAGAAATATCCACACCATTATCTGTATAAACACGGAAATATCTACACTGCCATCTGTATGAACATAGAAATAACTACACAGCCATCTCTAGAAACATGGACATATCTACAACGCTATCTCAATAAACATGGAAGTAGCTAAACCGCTATCTGTATAAACCTGGAAATATCTACAACGCCATCTGTAAAAATGTGGAATATCTACACAGTCATCTGTAGAAACATAGAAATATCTACACCGCCATCTGTATACACATGGAAATACCCCACCGCTATCTGTATAAGCATGGAGATATCTACACCGCTATCTGTATAAACATGGAAATATCTACACCCCTATTCGTATAGACATGGAAATATCTACACCGCATTCTGTATAAACATGGAAATATCTACACTGCTATCTGTATAAACATGGAAATATCTACACCGCTATCTGTATAAACATGGAAATATCTACACTGCCATCTGTATAAACATGGAAATAGCCACACCGCTATCTGTATAAATATGGAAATACCTACACTGCCATCTGAATAAACATGGAAATATCTACACGGCTTTCTGTATAAATATGGAAATATCTACACCGCTACCTCTATAAACATGGAAATATCTACACAGCTATCTGTAGAAACATGGATATATCTACACCACTATCTCTATAAAAATGGAAATATCTACACCGCCATCTGTATAAACATGGAAATATGTACTCAGTCATCTGTATAAACATGGAAATAACTACATCGCTATCTGTATAAACATGGAAATATCTACACCGCTATCCGTATAAACATGGAAATATCTACACCGCTATCTGTATAAATATGGAAATATCCACACCGCTATCCCTATAAACATGGAAATGTCTACACCGCTATCTGTATAAACATGGAAATATCTACATGGGTATCTCTATAAACATGGAAATATCTACTCCGCTATCTGCATAAACACAGAAATATCTACACCGCTATCTGCATAGACATGGAAATATCTACATCGTTATCTGAACAAACATGGAAATATTTCCATCGATATCTCTATGAACAGGGAAATATCTCCACCGTTATCTCTATAAACTTAGAAATATCTTCACTGCTATCTTTATAAACATGGAAATATCTACTCCACTATCTGTATAAACATAGATATATCTACACTGCCATCTGTATAAACATGGTAATAGCCACACCGCTATCTGTATAAACATGAAAATAACTACACCATCATCTGAATAAACATAAAAATATCTAAACCGCTATCTATATAAATATGGAAGTATCTACACCGCTATCTCTGTAAACACGGAAATATCTACACTGCTACCTGTATAAACATGGAAATATCTACACCACTATCTCTATAAACATGGAAATATCTACACCGCTATCTGCATATACTTGAAAATATCTACACCACCATCTCTATAAACATTGAAATATCTCCACTGCTATCTGTATAAACATGGAAATATCTCCACCGCTCTCTGTATAAACATGGAAATATCTACACCGCTATCTGTATAAACATGGAAATATCTACACCGCTATCTGTATAAACATGGAAATATCTAGACCGCTATCTGTATAAACTTGCAAATATCTACAGCGCTATCAGTATAAACATGGAAATATCTCCACCGCTATCTGTATAAACATGGAAATATCTAAACTGCTATTTTTATAAACATGGAAATATCTACACCGCAATCTCTATAAACATGGAAATTAGTACAACACTATCTGTGTAAACAAGGAAATATCTACACAGCTGTCTGTGTAAACATGGAAATATGTACACCGCAATCTGTGTGAGGATCGAAATATCTACACCGCAATCTGTGCAAATATGGAAATATCTACACCTCTATCTCAGTAAACACGGAAATATCTACACCACAAACTGTATAAACATGGAAATATCTACACCACTATCTGTATAAACATGGAAATATCTACTCCGCTATCTGTATAAATATGGAAATATCTACAACGCTATCTCTACAAAAACGGATATGTCTACACCGCCTTCTGTATAAACATGAAAATATCTACACTGCCATCTGTATAAACACGGAAATAACTAAACCGCTATCTCTATAAACATGGAAATATCTACACTGCCATCTGTATATACATGGAAATAGCTACACAGTCATCTGTATAAACATGGAAACATCTACACCACTATCTGTATAAACGTGGAAATATCTACACTGCCATCTGTATAAACATGGAAATATCTACACTGCCATCTGTATAAACATGGAAATATCTACACAGCCATCTCTATAAACATGGAAATATCTACAACGCTACCTCTATAAACATGGAAATAGCCACACCGCTATCTGCATAAACATGGAAATATCTACACTGCCATCTGTATACACATAGAAATATCTACACAGTCATCTGTATAAAGATGGAAATATCTACACCGTTATCTGTATAAACAAGGAAATAACTACACTGCCATCTGTATAAAGTTGGAAATATCTACACCGCAATCTGTTGAAATATGGAAATATCTACACATCTATCTCGGTAAATATGGAAATATCTACTCCACTATATATATAAACGTGGATATATCTACACCGCTACCTGTATAAACATGGAAACATCTACACCACTATCTGTATAAACATGGAAATATGTACATGGCTATTTCTATAAATATGGAAATATCTACACCGCCATCGGTATAAACATGGAAATACCTTCACCGTCATCTGTATAAACATAGAAATATCCCCACCACTATCTGTATAAACACGGAAATAACTACACTGCCATCTGTATAAACATGGAAATATCTACACAGCCATCTCTATAAACATGGAAATATCTACATCGCTATCTGAAGAAACATGGAAATAGCTAAACCGCTATCTGTATAAACATGGAAATATCTACACCGCCATCTGTAAAAATATGGAAATATCTACACAGTCATCTGTAGAAACATGGAAATATCTCCACCGCCATCTGTATACACATGGAAATATCTCCACCGCTATCTGTATAAACATGGAAATATCTACACCGCTATCTGTATAAACATGGAAATATCTACACCGCCATTTGTAGAGACATGGAAATATCTACACAGCAATCTGTAAAAACATGGAAATATCTACACTGCTATCTGTATACACATGGAAATATCTACACCGCTATCTGTATAAACATGGAAATATCTACACTGCCATCTGTATAAACAAGGAAATAGCCACACCGCTATCTGTATAAATATGGAAATATCTACACCGCCATCTGAAAAAACATGGAAATATTTACACGGCTATCTGTATAAATATGGAAATATCTACACCGCTACCTCTATAAACATGGAAATATCTACACAGCTATCTGTATAAACATGGATATATCTACAACACTATCTCTATAAACATGGAAATATCTACACCGCCATCTGTATAAACATGGAAGCATGTACTCAGTCATCTGTATAAACATGGAAATAACTACACAGCTGTCTCTAAAAACATGGAAATATATACACCGCTATCCGTATAAACATGGAAATATCTACACCGCTATCTGTATAAATATGGAAATATCCACACCGCTATCCCTATAAACATGGAAATGTCTACAACACTATCTGTATAAACATGGAAATATCTACATGGCTATCTCTATAAACATGGAAATATCAACACCGCTATCAGCATAAACACGGAAATATCTACACCGCTATCTGCATAAACATGGAAATATCTACATCGTTATCTGTACAAACATGGAAATATCTCCACCGCCATCTCTATGAACATGGAAGTATCTCCACCGCTATCTCAATAAACTTGGAAATATCTGCACTGCTATCTTTATAAATATGAAAATACCTACTCAACTATCTGTATAAACATGGATATATCTACAATGCCATCTGAATAAACATGGTAATAGCCACGCCGCTATCTGTAGAAACATGGAAATATCTACACAGTCATCTGCATATACATGGAAATATCTACAACACCATCTCTATAGACATGGAAATATCTACAACACCATCTCTATAATCATGGAAATATCTACACCGCCACCTGTAGAAACATGGAAATAACTACACTGCCATCTGTATAAAGATGGAAATATCTACACCGCGAGCTGTATAAACATGGAAATATCTACACAGCTATGTGTATAAACATGGAAATACCAACACCACTATCTGTATAAGCATGGAAATATCTACAGCGCTGACTGTAAACATGGAAATATCCACCCCACTATCTCTATAAACATGGAAATACCTACACCGCCATCTCTATAAACATGGAATTATCTACACCACTATCTCTATAAACATAGAAATATCTACAACGCAATCTCAGTAATCATGGAAATATCTACACCGCCATCTGCATAAACTTGGAAATATCTACACCGTGATCTGTGTAAAAATGGAAATATCTACACTGCCATCTGTATCAACGTAGAAATATCTACACTGCCATCTGTAGAAAGATGGAAATATCTACACCTTGATCTCTATAAACATGCAGATAACTACACCTCTTCCTGTATGAACATGGAGATATCTACAGGGCTATCTGAATAAATATGGAAATATCCACACCGCTATCTCTATAAACATGGAAATGTCTACACGGCTATCTGTATAAACATGGAAATATCTACATGGCTATCTGTATCAACTTGGAAATATCTACACTGCCTTCTGTATATACATGGAAATAGCTACACAGTCATCTGTATAAACATGGAAATACTTACACCACTATCTGTATAAACATGGAAATATCTACACTGCCATCGGTATAAACATGGAAATATCATCACAGCCATCTCTATAAACATGGAAATATCTACACCGCTATCCCTATAAACATGGAAATAGTGACACCGATATCTGCATAAACATGGAAATATCTACACCGCCATCTGTAAAAATATGGAAATATCTATACAGTCATCTGTATAAACATGGAAATATCTACACCTACATCTGTATAAACATGGAAATATCTACACAACTATCTGTATAAACATGGAAATATCTACACCGCTATCTGTATAAACATGGAAATATCTACATGGAAAGCTGTATAGAGATGGAAATATCTACACAGTCATCTCTATAAACATGGAAATATCTATACTGCTATCTGTATAAACATGGAAATACCCACACCGCTATCTGTATAAACATGGGTATACCCACACCGCTATCTGTATAAAGATGGAAATATCTGCACCGCTATCTTTATAAACATGGAAATATCTCCAACTCTATCTGTGTAAACATAGAAATATCTACACGGCTATTTGTGTAAACATGGAAATATCTGCACCGCTATCTGCATAAAGATGGAAATATCTACACCACTATCTGTAAAACATGGAAATATCTACACCGCTCTCTGTATAAACCAGGAAATATCTACACCGATATCTGTATAAACATGGAAATATCTACACCGCTATCTGTATAAACAAGGAAATAACTACACCGCCATCTGTATAAACATGGAAATACGTACACCGTTATCTGTATAAATATGGAAATATCCACACCACTATCTCTATAAACATGGAAATACCTACACCGCTGTCTCTATAAACATGGAAATATCTACAGTGCAATCTCTATATACATGGAAATATCTACACTGCCATCTCTATAAACATGAAAATATCTACACCGCCATCTTCAGAAACATGGATTTATCTATACCGCCATGTTTATAAACATGGAAATATCTACACCATTATCTGTATAAACAAGGAAATATCTTCACTGCCATCTGTATAAACATGGAAATATCTTCACCGCCATCTGTATAAACATGGAAATATCTACACCGCAACCTGTTTAGATACTGAAATACCTACACCGCTACCTCTATAGTCATGTAAATATCTACACTGATATCTGTATAAGCATGGAAATATCTACACTGCCATCTGTATAAAGATGGAAATATCTAAACCGCTATCTGTATAAACATGGAAATACCAACACCGTTATCTGTATAAACATGGAAATATCTACACCGCTATCTCTATAAACATGAAAATATTTACACCACCATCTCTAAAAGCATGGAAATATTTACACCGCTATCTTTATAAACATAGAAATATCTACACCGCCATCCCTATAAACATGGAAATATCTACAACGCCATCTGCATAAACATGGAAATATCTACACACACATCTGTATAAACATGGAAATATCTCCCATGGTATGTGTGTAAACATGGAAATATCTACACAGCTATCTGTGTAAACTTGGAAATATCTACACAGCTATCTACGTAAACATGGAAATATCTTCACGGCAATCTGTGCAAAGATGGAAATAACTACACCGCTATCTCTGTAAACTTGGAAATATCTACACCGCTACATGTATAAACATGGAAATATCTACAACGCTGTCTGTATAAACAAGGAAATATCTACACCGCCATCTGTAGAAACTTGTAAATATCTACACCGCAATCAGTACAAACATGGAAATACCTACACCGCTATGTGTATAAATATGGAAATATCTACACCGCTATCTCTATAAACATGGAAATACCTACACCGCATACTCTATAAACATGAAAATATCTACACTGCTATCTCTATATACATGGAAATATCTACACCTCCATCTCTATAAACATGAAAATATCTACACCGCACTCTTCAGAAACATGGATGTATCTACACCGCCATCTGTATAAACATGGAAATATCTACACCACTATCTGTACAAACATGGAAATATCTTCACTGCCATCTGTATAAACATGGAAATACTTACACCGCCATCTGTATAAAGATGGAAATATCTACACCGCAATCTGTATAAATATGGAAATAAGTACACCGCTATCTCTATAGACATGGAAATATCTACACGGCTATCTGTATAAACATGGAAATATCTACACCGCGAACTGTACAAACATGGAAATATCTACATCGCTATCTGTATAAACATGGAAATACCAACACCGCTATCTGTATAAACATGGAAATATCTACACCGCTCTCTCTATAAACATGAAAATACTTACACCACCATCTCTATTAAGATGGAGATATTTACACCGCTATGTCTATAAACTTAGAAATAACTATACCGCCATCTCTACGAACATGGAAATATCTACACCGCTATCTGGATAAACATGGAAATATCTACACAGACTTCTGTATAAACATGGAAATATCTACACCGCCATCTCTATAAACATGAAAATATCTACACCGCCATCCTCAGAAACTTGGACGTATCTACACCACCATCTGTAGAAACATGGAAATATCTACACCATTATCTGTATAAACATGGAAATATCCTCACTGCCATGTGTATAAACTTGGAAATATCTACACCGCCATCTGTATAAAGATGGAAATATCTACAGCGCAATCTGTATAAATATGGAAATACCTACACCGCTACCTCTATAGACATGTAAATAACTACACCGCAATCTGTATAAATATGGAAATACCTACACCGCTATCTCTATAGACATGTAAATATCTACACCGCTATCTGTATAAACATGGAAATATCTACACTTCCATCTATATAAAGATGGAAATATCTACACCGCGAACTGTATAAACATGCAAATATCTACACCGCTATCTGTATAAACATGGAAATACCAACACCGCTATCTGTATAAACATGGAAATATCTACACCGCTATCTCGATAAACATGAAAATTCTTACACCACCACCTCTATAAACATGGAGATATTTACACCGCTATCTCTATAAACATAGAAAAAACTGCACCGCCAGCTCAATAAACATGGAAATATCTACACCGCCATCTGCATAAACATGGAAATATCTACACAGACAACGGTATAAACATGGATATATCTACAGTGCCATCTGTATAAACTTGGAAATATCTACACTGACATCTGTAGAAAGATGGAAATGTCTACAAAGCGATCTGTATCAACACGGGAATTTCTACACCGCTACATTTTAAACACGGAAATACCTACACCGGTATGTTTAAAAACATGGAAATACCTACACCGCTATCTCTGTAAACAATGAAATATCTACAACGCTATCTGTGTAAACATGGAAATATCTACACAGCTATCTGTGTAAACTTGGAAATATCTACACAGCAATCTGTATAAACATGGAAATATCTACACCACGATCTTTATAAACATGGAAATATTTACACTGCTAGCTGTATAAACTGGAAATATCTACACTGCTATCTACATAAATATGGAAATATTTACACCGCCATCTCTATAAACATGGAAATATCTACACCGCTATCTGTATAAACATGGAAATATCTACACTGCTATCTGTATAAACTTGGAAATATCTACAATGCCATCTGTATACACATGGAAATACCTACACGGCAATCTGTGTATAGATGGAAACATCAACACCGCCATCTGTACAAACATGGAAATATCTACACAGCTGTCTCTATAAACATGGAAATATCTACACTGCGGTCTGTATATACATGGAAATATCTACACCGGTACATGTATAAACTTGGAAATATCTACACCGCTATCTGTATAAACATGGAAATATTTACACCGCTATCTGTATAAACATGGAAATATCTGCACCGCTATCTCTATAAACATGGCAATATCTACAAAGCCATCTGTATAAACATGGAAATACCTACACAGTCATGTGGAGGAACATGGAAATATCTACACAGCCATCTGTATAAACATGGAAATATCTACACAGCCCTCTGTATAAATATGGAAATATCTGCATAGGCATCTGTATAAACATAGAAATATCTGCACCGCTATCTGTATAAACATGGGAATACCTACACCGCTGTCTGTATAAACGTGGAAATACCAAAACCGCTATCGGTATAAACATGGAAATATCTACAACGCCATCTATATAAACACGGAAATATCTACACCGCTATTTCTATAAACTTGGAAATTCCTACACCGCTATCTCTATAAACATGGAAATATGTACATCGCTATGTGTATAAACATGGAAATATCTCCACTGCTGTCTGTATAAACATGGAAATATCTCCACCGTTATCTGTATAAACATGTAAGTATCTACAGCGCCATCTCTAAAAACATTGAAATATCTACACTGCCATCTGTAAAAACATGGAAATATCTACACAGTCATTTGAATAAACATGGAAATACATTCAGTACTATCTGTATACAGATGGAAATATCTACACAGACATCTGTACAAACATGGAAATATCTACACCGCTATCAGTATAAACATAGAAATATCTACACTGCAGTCTGTATAAACATGGGAATATCTACGCCGGTATCTGTATAAACATGGAAATATCTACACCACGATCTTTATAAACATGGAAATATTTACACCGCTATCTGTATAAACTGGAAATATCAACACTGCTATCTCCATAAATATGGAAATATCTGCACTGCCATCTGTATAAACATGGAAATAACTTCACAGTCATGTGTAGGAACATGGAAATATCTACATCACCGTTTGTATAAAGATGGAAATATCTACAACGTTATCTGTATAAACATGGAAATATCTACACAGTGATCTCTATAAACATGGAAATATGTACAGCACTCTCTGAATAAAGATGGAAATACATACATCGCTATCTGTAATAACATGGAAATATCTACACCACTATCTGTATAAATATGGAAATATTTACACCGCTATCTGTATAAACATGGAAATATCTACACCGCTATCTCTATAAACATGGAAATATCGACACCGCCATCTGTATTAACATGGAAATATCTACACAGTCAACTGTATAAACCTGAAAATATCTACACTGTCATCTATATAAACATGGAAATATCTACAGAGAACTCTGAATAAACATGGACATATCGGCACAGCCATCTGTATAAACATGGAAATATCTATAACGCTGTGTCTATAAACACGGAAATATCTCCACCGCTATCTGTATAAACATGGCAATATCTACACTGCTATCTGTATAAACTTGGAAATATCTACAATGCCATCTGTATACACATGGAAATACCTACTCGGCAATCTGTGTATAGATAGAAACATCAACACCGCCGTCTGTACAAACATGGAAATATCTACACCGCTATCTCTATAAACATGGAAATATCTACACTGCGTTCTGTATATACATGTAAATATCTAAACCGGTATATGTATAAACTTGGAAATATCTACACCACGATCTGTATAAACATGGAAATATTTACACCGCTATCTGTATAAACATGGAAATATCTACAGCGCTACCTGTATAAACATGGAAATATCTTCACTGCCATCTGTATAAACATGGAAATATCTACACCGCCATCTGTATAAAGATGGAAATATCTACACCGCAATCTGTATAAATATGGAAATAACTACACCGCTATCTCTATAGACATGGAAATATCTACACCGCTATCTGTATAAACATGGAAATATCTACACTGCCATCTGTATAAAGATCGAAATATCTACACCACGAGCTGTATAAACATGGAAATATCTACACCGCTATCTGTATAAACATGGAAATACCAACACCGCTATCTGTATAAACCTGGAAGTATCTACACCGTTATCTCTATAAACATGAAAATACTTACACCACCATCTCTATAAACATGGAAATATTTACACAGCTATTTCTATAATCTTAGAAATAACTAGACCGCCATCTCTATAAACATGGAAAAATCTACACCGCTATCTGCATAAACATGGAAATATCTACAAAGACATCTGTATATACATGGAATTATCTACACCGCCATCTTTATAAACATGAAAATACCTACACCGCCATCTTCAAAAACATGGATGTATCTACACCGCCATCTGTATAAACATGGAAATATCTACACCACTATCTGTATAAATATGGAAATATCTTCACTGCCATCTGTGTAAACATGGAAATATCTACACCGCCATCTGTATAAAGATGGAAATATCTACACCGCAATCTGTATAAATATGGAAATAGCTACACCGCTATCTCTATAGACATGGAAATATCTACACCGCTATCTGTATAAACATGGAAATATCTACACTGCCATCTGTATAAAGATGGAAATATCTACACCGCGAGCTGTATAAACATGGAAATATCTACACCGCTATCTGTATAAACATGGAAATACCGACACTGTTATCTGTATAAACATGGAAATATCTACACCGCTATCTCTATAAACATGAAAATGCTTACACCACCATCTCTATAAACATGGAGATATTTACACCGCTATCTCTATAAACATAGAAATAACTACACCGCCATCTCTATAAATATGGAAATATCTACACCGCCATCTGCATAAACATGGAAATATCTACACCGCCAACTCTATAAACATGAAAATATCTACACTGCCATATTCCGAAACATGGATGTATCTACAACGCCATCTGTATAAACATGGAAATATCTACACCACTATCTGTATAAACATGGAAATATCCTCACTGCCATCTGTATAAACATGGAAATATCTACACTGCCATCTGTATAAAGATGGAAATATCTACACCGCAATATGTATAAATATGGAAATACCTACACCGCTATCTCTATAGACATGGAAATATCTACACTGCTCTCTGTATAAACATGGAAATATATACACTGCCATCTGTATAAAGATGGAAATATCTACACCACGAGCTGTATAAACATGGAAATATCTACACCGCTATCTGTATAAACATGGAAATATCAACACCGTTATCTGTATAAACATGGAAATATCTACACCGCTATCTCTATAAACATGAAAATGCTTACACCACCATCTCTATAAACATGGAGATATTTACACCGCTATCTCTATAAACATAGAAATAACTACACCGCCATCTCTATAAATATGGAAATATCTACACCGCCATCTGCATAAACATGGAAATATCTACACAGACATCTGTATAAACATGGAAATATCTACACCGCCAACTCTATAAACATGAAAATATCTACACTGCCATATTCCGAAACATGGATGTATCTACAACGCCATCTGTATAAACATGGAAATATCTACACCACTATCTGTATAAACATGGAAATATCCTCACTGCCATCTGTATAAACATGGAAATATCTACACCGCCATCTGTATAAAGATGGAAATATCTACACCGCAATGTGTATAAATATGGAAATACCTACACCGCTATCTCTATAGACATGGAAATATCTACACTGCTCTCTGTATAAACATGGAAATATATACACTGCCATCTGTATAAAGATGGAAATATCTACACCACGAGCTGTATAAACATGGAAATATCTACACCGCTATCTGTATAAACATGGAAATATCAACACCGTTATCTGTATAAACATGGAAATATCTACACCGCTATCTCTATAAACTTGAAAATACTTACACCGCCATCTCTATAAACATGGAAATATCTACACCGCCATCTGCATAAACATGGAATTATCTACACAGACATCTGTATAAACATGGAAATACCTACACTGCCTTCGGTATAAACTTGGAAATATCTACACTGACATCTGTAGAAAGATGGAAAAGTCTACGAAGCGATCTGTATAAACATGGGAATTTCTACACCGCTATCTGTATCAACATGGAAATAACTACACCGCAATCTGTATAAACATGGAAATATCCACAATGCTATCTCTGTAAACGTGGAAATATCTACACAGCTATCTGTGTAAAGTTGGAAATACCTACACCGCTATCTGTGTAAATTTGGCAATACCTACACAGCAATCTGTGCAAAGATGGAAATACCTAAACCGTTATCTCTGTAAACATGGAAATATCTACACCGATATCTGTATAAACATGGAAATATCTTCACTGCCATCTGTATAAACATGGAAATATCTACAGCGCAATCTGTATAAACATGGAAATAACTACACCGCCATCTGTACACACTTGGAAATATCTACACAGCCTTCTGTATAAACATGGAAATATCTACACTGCTATCTCTATAAACATGGAAATATCTACACCGCTATGTGTATAAACATGGAAATATCTACACCGCTATCTGTATAAACATGGAAATATCTACAACGCTATCTCTGTAAACATGGAAATATCTACACAGCTATCTGTGTAAACTTGGAAATATCTACTCAGCTATCTGTGTAAAAGTGGAAATATCTACACAGCAATCTGTGCAAAGATGGAAATATCTACACCACTATCTCTGTAAACATGGAAATATCTACAACGCCATCTATATAAACACGGAAATATCTACACCGCTATGTCTATAAACATGGAAATACCTACTCCGCTATCTCTATAAACATGGAAATATCCACACCGCCATCAGCATATCCATGGAAATATCTACAACGCCATCTGTATAAGGATGGAAATATCTACACGGCAATCTGTGTACAGATGGAAATATCAACACCGCCATCTGTACAAACATGGAAATATCTACACCGCTATCTGTATAAACATAGAAATATCTACACTGCAGTCTGTATAAACATGGAAATATCTACACCGGTATCTGTATAAACATGGAAATATCTACACCACGATCTGTATAAACATGGAAATATTTACACCGCTATCTGTATAAACCAGGAAATATCTACACTGCTATCTCTATAAATATGGAAATATCTACAATGCCATCTGTATAAACATGGAAATAACTACACAGTCATGTGTAGGAACATGGAAATATCTACACCAACGTTTGTATAAAGATGGAAATAACTACAACGTTATCTGTATAAACATGGAAATATCTACACAGTGATCTGTATAAACATGGAAATATGTACAGTACTCTCTGATTAAAGATGGAAATACTTACACCGCTATCTGTAAAAACATGGAAATATCTACACCACTATCTGTATAAATATGGAAATATTTACACCGGTATCTGTATAAACATGGAAATATCTACACCGCTATCTCTATAAACATGGAAATATCTACACATCCATCTGTATTAACATGGAAATATCTACACAGTCAACTGTATAAACCTGGAAATATCTACACTGTCATCTATATAAACATGGAAATATCTACAGAGAACTCTAAATAAAGATGGAAATATCGGCACAGCCATCTGTATAAACATGGAAATATCTACACCGCTATCTGTATAAACATGGAAATATCTACACCGCTATGTGTATTAACGTGGAAATATTTCCATTGCTATCTGTATAAACATAGACACATCTCCACCGCAATCTGTATAAACATGAAAACATCTACACCGCTATCTCTATAAACACGGAAATATCTACACTGCCATCTGTACATACATGGAAATATCTACACAGTCATCTGTAGAAACACGGAAATATCTACACCGCTATCTCTATAAACATGGAAATAACTACACCGCAATCTCTATAAACATGGAAATATCTACACAGCCCCCTGTATTAATATGGAAATATCTGCATAGGCATCTGTATAAACATAGAAATATCTGCACCGCTATCTGTATAAACATGGAAATACCTACACCGCTGTCTCTATAAACATGGAAATTTGTACATCGCTATGTGTATAAACATGGAAATAACTCCACTGCTGTCTGTATAAACATGGAAATCTCTCCACCGTTATCTGTATAAACATGGAAGTATCTACAGCGCCATCTCTATAAACATTGAAATATCTACACTGCCATCTGTAAAAACATGGAAATATGTACACAGTCATTTGAATAAACATGGAAATATCTACACCACCATCTGTATAAACATGGAAATACCTACAATACCATCTGTATACACATGGAAATATCTACACAGACATCTGTATAAATATGGAAATATGTACACCGCCATCTGTATAAACATGGAAATATCTACACTGCCATCTGTAGAAAGATGGAAATATCTACACCGCTATCTCTATAAACATGAAAATATCTACACTGCCATCTCCATAAAGATGGAAGTATCTACTCCACCATGTGTATAAACACGGAAATATCTACACCACCATCTGTGTAAACATGGAAATATCTACTCCGCTATCTATATAAACATGGAAATATCTACACCGCCATCAGCATATCCATGGAAATATCTATGCCGCCATCTGTATAAACATGGAAATATCTACACGGCCATCTGTGTATAGATGGAAATATCAACATCGCCATCTGTACAAACATGGAAATATCTACACCGCTATCTCTATAAACATGTAAATATCTGCACTGCCATTTGTAAAAACATGGAAATACCTATACAGTCATCTATATAAACATGGAAATATCTACAATGCCATCTGTATACACATGGAAATATCTACACAGCCATCTGTATAAACATGTAAATATTTACACTGCTATCTCAATAAACATGGAAATATCTACACCGCCATCTCTATAAACATGAAAATATCTACACTGCCATCTCCATAAACATGGAACAATCTACTCCGTGATCTGTATAAACATGGAAATATCTACACCGCCATATGTATAAAGATGGAAATATCTACACCACAATCTGTATAAATATGGAAATAACTACACCGCTATCTCTATGGACATGGAAATATCTACACCGCTATCTGTATAAACATGGAATTATCTACACTGCAATCTGTATAAAGATGGAAATATCTACACCGCGAGCTATATAAACATGGAAATATCTACACCGCTATTTGCATAAACAAGGAAATATCTACACCGCCATCTGTTTAAACATGGAAATATATACACAGACATCTGTTTATACATGGAAATATCTACACCGCTATCTGTATAAACATGCTAATAACTACACCGCTGTCTGTATAAATGTGGAAATATTTGCACCGCTATCCCTATAAACATGGTAATAGCAACACCGCGATCTGTATAAACATGGAAATATCTACACCATGATCTCTATGAACATGGAAATATCTACACCACGATCTGTATAAACATGGAAATATCTACACCGTGTTCTGTATAAACATGGAAATATCTTCACTGCCATCTCTATAAACATGGAAATATCTACACCCCTATCTGTATAAACATGGAAATATCCACACAGCTATCTCTATAAACATGGAAAAATCAACACCGCTATCTCTATGAATATGGAAATAACTGCACCGCCATCTCTATAAACATGGAAATATCTACACCGCGATCAGTATAAACATGGAAATATCTACTCTGCTATCTGTATTAACATGGAAATATCTCCACTGCTATCTCTATAAACATCGAAATATCTACACCGCCATCTGTAAAAACATGGAAATACTTACAAAGTTATCTGCATAAACAAGGAAATATCTACACCGCCATCTGTATAAACATGGAAATACCTACACAGCCATGTGTTAATACATGGAAATATCTACACTGCTATCTATATAAACATGGAAATAACTACACCGCTATCTGTATAAACATGGAAATATCTACACAGCCATCTACATATCCATAGAACTATCTGTGCCGCCATCTGTATAAAAATGGAAATATCTACACGGTCATCTGTGTATAGATGGAAATATCAACACTGCCATCTGTACAAACATGGAAATATCTGCACCGCTATCTGTATAAACATGGAAATATCTACACCGCGGTCTGTATAAACATGGAAATATCTAAACCGCTACCTGTATAAACATGGAAATATCTACACCGCTATCTCTATAAACATGGAAATATCTACACCATGATCTGTATAAACATGGAAATATTTACACCGCTTTCTGTATAAACATGGAAATATCTACAGAGTTATCTGTATAAATATGGAAATATCTACTCCACTCTCTCTATAAACATGGAAATATCTACACCGCGAGCTGTATAAACATGGAAATAACTACAACGCTCTCTGTATAAACATGGAAATACCAACACCGCTATCTGTATAAACATGGAAATATCTTCACCGCTATCTCTATAAATATGAAAATACTTACACCACCATCTCTATAAACATGGAAATATTTACACCGCTATCTGTATAAACATGGAAATATATACAATGCTATCTGTGTAAACATTGAAATATCTACACAGCTATCTGTGTAAACTTGTAAATATCTACCCAGCTATCTGTGTAAAAAAGGAAATAGCTACACAGCAATCTGTGCAAAGAAGGAAATATGTACACCGCTATCTCTGTAAACATGGATATATCTACACCGCTATCTGTATAAACATGGAAATATCTACACTGCCATCTGTATAAACATGGAAATATCTACAGCGCCATCTGTATAAACATGGAAATATCTACACTGCCATCTGTACACACATGGAAATATCTACACAGCCATCTGTATAAACATGGTAATCTCTACACCGCTATCTCTATAAACATGGAAATATCTACACCGCTATCTGTATAAACATGGAAATATCTACATCGCTATCTGAATAAACAGGGAAATATCTCCACCGCTATCTGTATAAACATGGAAATATCTACACCGCTATCTGTATAAAAATGGAAATAACTACACCGCTATGTGTATAAACATGGAAATATATACAATGCTATCTGTGTAAACATGGAAATATCTACACAGCTATCTGTGTAAACTTGGAAATATCTACCCCGCTATCTGTGTAAAAATGGAAATATCTACACAGCAATCTGTGCAAAGATGGAAATATCTACACCGCTATCTCTGTAAACATGGAAATATCTACACCGCTATCTGTATAAACATGGAAATATCTATACCGCAGTCTCTATAAACATGGAAATATCTCCACCGGTATCTGTATAAACATGAAAATATCTACAATGCTATCTGTATAATCATGGACATATCTACACCGCAATCTGTATAAACATGGAAATATCTACCACGCTATGTGTGTAAACATGGAAATATCTACACAGCTATCTGTGTAAACTTCGAAATATCTACACACCTCTCTGCATAAACATGGAAATATCTACAAGGCAATCTGTGCAAATTTGGAAATATCTACACCGCTATCTGTGTAAACATGGAAATATCTACACCGTGAGCTGTATAAACATGGAAATATCTACACCGCTATCTGTATAAACATGGAAATACCAACACCAATATCTGTATAAACATGGAAATATCTACAGCGCTATCTCTATAAACATGAAAATACTTACACCACCATCTCTATAAACATGGAGATATTTACACCGCTATCTCTATAAACATAGAAATAACTACACCGCCATCTCTGTAAACATGGAAATATCTACACCGCCATCTGCATAAACATGGAAATATCTACACAGACATCTGTGTAAACATGGAAATATCTACACCGCAATCTGTATAAACATGGAAATACCTACACTGCTATCTGTATAAATATGGAAATATCTACACTTCCATCTGTATAAACTTGGAAATATCTACACTGACATCTGTAGAAAGATGGAAATGTCTACAAAGCGATCTGTATAAACATGGGAATTTCTACACCGCTACTTGTATAAACAAGGAAATATCTACACCACTATCTGTATCAACATGGAAATAACTACATCGCAATCTGCATAAACATGGAAATATCTACAATGCTATCTCTGTAAACATGGAAATATCTACACAGCTATCTGTGTGAACTTGGAAATATCTACACCGCTAACTCTGTAAGTTTGGCAATATCTACACCGCAATGTGTGCAAAGATAGAAATACCTACACCGCTATCTCTGTAAACATGGAAATATCTACACCGATATCTGTATAAACATGGAAATATCTACACTGCCATCTGTATAAACATGGAAATAACTACACCACTTTCTCTATAAACATGAAAATATCTACACTGCTATCTCTATATACATGGAAATATCTACACCTCCATCTCTATAAACATGAAAATACCTACACCGCCATCTTCAGAAACATGGATGTATCTACACCGCCATCTGTATAAACATGGTAATATCTACACCACTATCTGTATAAATATGGAAATATCTTCACTGCCATCTGTGTAAACATGGAAATATCTACACCGCCATCTGTATAAAGATGGAAATATCAACACCACAATATGTATAAATTTGGAAATAACTACACTGCTATCTCTATAGACATGGAAATATCTACACCGCTATCTGTATAAACATGGAATTATCTACACTGCCATCTGTATAAAGATGGAAATATCTACACCGCGAGCTGTATAAACATGGAAATATCTACACCGCTATTTGCATAAACAAGGAAATATCTACACCGCCATCTGTTTAAACATGGAAATATATACACAGACATCTGTTTATACATGGAAATATCTACACCGCTATCTGTATAAACATGCTAATAACTACACCGTTATCTGTATAAATGTGGAAATATTTGCACCGCTATCCCCATAAACATGGTAATATCAACACTGCGATCTGTATAAACATGGAAATAGCTTCACCATGATCTGTATAAACATGGAAATATCTACACCGCAATCTGTATAAACATGGAAATATCTACACCGTGTTCTGTATAAACATGGAAATATCTACACCGCCATCTCTATAAACATGGAAATATCTACACCCCTATCTGTATAAACATGGAAATATCCACACAGCTATCTCTATAAACATGGAAAAATCAACACTGCTATATCTATGAATATGGAAACATCTACACCGCCATCTCTATAAACATGGAAATATCTTCACCGCGATCAGTATAAACGTGGAAATATCTACACCGCTATCTGTATAAACATGGAAATATCTCCACTGCTGTCTCTATAAACATCGAAATATCTACACCGCCATCTGTATAAACATGGAAATACTTACAAAGTTATCTGTATAAGCACGGAAATATCTACACTGCCATCTGTATAAACATGGAAATACCTACACAGCCATGTGTATATACATGGAAATATCTACGCCGCTATCTATATAAACATGGAAATAACTACACCGCTATCTGTATAAACATGGAAATATCTACACCGCCATCTACATATACATAGAAATATCTGTGCCGCCATCTGTATAAACATGGAAATATCTACACGGTCATCTGTGTATAGATGGAAATATCAACACTGCCATCTGTACACACATGGAAATATCTGCACCGCTATCTGTATAAACATGGAAATATCTACACCGCGGTCTGTATAAACATGGAAATATCTAAACCGCTATCTGTATAAATATGGAAATATCTACACTGCCATCTCTATAAACATGGAAATATATACACCGCCATCTGTATAAACTTGGAAATATCTACACTGCTATCTCTATAAACATGGAAATATCTACAATGCCATCTGTAAAAACATGGAAATACCTATACAGTCATCTGTATAAACATGGAAGTGTCTACACCACCATCTGTATAAACATGGAAATATCTACAATGCTATCTGTATACACATGGAAATACCTGCACGGCAATCTGTGTATAGATGGAGATATCAACACTGCCATCTGTACAAACATGGAAATATCTACACAGTCATGTGTAGGAACATTTAAATATCTATACTGCCATCTGTATAAACATAGACATATCTACACAGCCCTCTGTATAATTATGGAAATATCTGCATAGGCATCTGTATAAACATGGAAATATCTGCAACGCTATCTGAATAAACGTGGAAATACCTACACCGCTGTCTCTATAAACATGGAAATATGTACACCGCTATGTGTATAAACATGGAAATATCTCCACTGCTCTCTGTATAAACATTTAAATATCTCCACCGTTATCTGTATAAACATGGAAATTTCTACAGCATCATCTCTATAAACATTGAAATATCTACACTGCCATCTGTAAAAACATGGAAATAACTACACAGTCATCTGAATAAACATGGAAATATCTACAACACCATCTGTATAAACATGGAAATACCTAGAATACCATCTGTATACACATGGAAATATCTACACAGACATCTGTATAAATATGTAAATATCTTCACCGCCATCTGTATAAACATGGAAATATCTACACTGCCATCTGTAGAAAGATGGAAATATCTACACCGCTGACTCTATAAATATGGAAATATCTACACCGCCATCTCTATAAACATGAAAATATCTACACTGCAATCTCCATAAAGATGGAAGTATCTACTCCGCCATGTGTATAAACACCGAAATATCTACACCACAATCTGTGTAAACATGGAAATATCTACACCGCTGTCTGTATAAACATGGAAATATCTACACTGCCATCTGTATGTCCATGGAAATATCTACGCCGCCATCTGTATAAACATGATAATATCTACAACGCCAACTGTGTATAGATGGAAATATCAACACCGCCATCTGTACAAACATGGAAATATCTACACCGCTATCTCTATAAACATGGAAATATCTGCACTGCCATCTGTAGAAACATGGAAATAACCATACAGTCATCTGTATAAACATGGAAATATCTACAATGCCATCTGTATACACATGTTAATATCTACACAGCCATCTGTATAAACATGTAAATATCTACACTGCTATCTCTATAAACATGGAAATATCTACACCGCCATCTCTGCAAACATGAAAATATCTACACTGCCATCTCCATAAACATGGAACTAACTACTCCGCCATCTGTATAAACATGGAAACATCTACACCGCCATCTGTGTGAATAAGGAAATATCTACAACGCCATCTGTATAAAGATATAAATATCTGCACTGCGAGCTGTATAAACATGGAAATATCTACATCGCTATCTGTATAAACGTGGAAATACCAACACTGCTATCGGTGTAAACATGGAAATATCTACAACGCCATCTATATAAACATGGAAATATCTACACCGCTATGTCCATAAACATGGAAATACGTACACCGCTATCTCTATAAACATGGAAATAGCTACACCGCAATCTGTGTAAACAGGGAAATATCTACACCGATATCTGTAAAAACATGGAAATATCTACACCGCTATCTGTATAAACATGGAAATATCTACACCGCGATCTGTATAAACATGGAAATATCTACACCGCGATCTGTATAAACATGGAAATATCTACACCGCTATCTGTATAAACATGGAAATATCTACAAAGCTATCCCTATAAACATGGAAATATCTACACCGCCATCTGTATAAACATGGAAATACCTACAAAGTCTTCTGCATAAACATGGAAATATCTACAAAGCCATCTGTATAAACATGGAAATATCTACACAGCCATCTGTATATACATGGAAATATCTACACCACCATCTGTATAAACATGGAAATATCTACAATGCCATCTGTATACACATGGAAATACCTACACGGCAATCTGTGTACAGATGGAAACATCAACACCGCCATCTGCACAAACTTGGAAATATCTACTCTGCTATCTCTATAAACATGGAAATATCTACACTGCGGTCTGTATAAACATGGAAATATCTACACCGCCATCTGCATATCCATGGAAATATCTAAGCCGCCATTTGTATAAACGTGGAAGTATCTACACGGCCATCTGTGTATAGATGGAAATACCAACACCGCCATATGTACAAACATGGAAATATGTACACCGCTATCTCTATAAACATGGAAATATCCACAACGCCATCTTTATAAACATGAAAATATCTGCACTGCCATCTGTAAAAACATGGAAATACCTACACAGTCATCTGTATAAACATGGAAATATCTACAATGCCATCTCTATACACACGGAAATATCTACACCGCTATCTGTATAAACATGTAAATATCTACACTGCTATCTATACAAACATGGAAATATCTACACCGCTATGTCTATAAACATGGAAATACCTACACCGCTATCTCCATAAACATGGAAACATCAACACCGCCATCTGCATATCCATGGAAATATCTGCAACGTCATCTGTATAAAGATGGAAATATCTACACTGGCAATCTGTGTACAGATGGCAATATCAACATCGCCATCTGTACAAACATGGAAATATCTACACCGCTGTCTGTATAAACTTACAAATATCTACACTGCAGTCTGTATAAACATGGAAATATCTACACCGCTACTTGTATAAGCATGGAAATATCTACACCGCTATCTGAATAAACATGGAAATATCTACACCGCGATCTGTATAAACAAGGAAATATCTACACCGCGATCTGTATAAACATGGACATATCTTCAGCACGATCTGTTTAAACATGGAAATATCTACACCGCTATCTGTATAAACATGGTAATATCTACACCACCATCTATATAAACATGGAAATATCTTCACTGCCATCTGTAAAAACATGGAAATATCTACAATGCCATCTGTAGAAAGATGGAAATATGTACAACGCAATCTGTGTAAACATGGAAATATCTATACCGATATGTCTAAAAACATGGAAATATCTACACCGCTATCTGTATAAACATGGAAATATCTACACCGCGATCTGTATAAACATGGAAATATCTACAGCGCCATCACTATAAACATTGAAATATCTACACTGCCATCTGTAAAAACATGGAAATATCTACAAAGTCATCTGAATAAACATGGAAATATCTACACCACCATCTGTATAAACATGGAAATACCTACAATACCATCTGTATACACATGGAAATATCTACACAGACATCTGTATAAATATGGAAATATCTACACCGCCATCTGTATAAACATGGAAATATCTACACTGCCATCTGTAGGAAGATGGAAATATCTACACCGCTATCTCTAGAAATATGGAAATATCTACACCGCCATCTGTATAAACATGAAAATATCTACACTGCCATCTCCAAAAAGATGGAAGTATCAACTCCACCATGTGTATAAACACTGAAATATCTACACCACCATCTGTGTAAACATGGAAATATCTACGCCGCTATCTGTATAAACATGGAAATATCTACACCACCATCTGCATGTCCATGGAAATATCTACGCCGGATCTGTATAAACATGGAAATATCTACACGGCCATCTGTGTACAGATGGAAATATCAACACCGCCATCTGTACAAACATGGAAATATCTACACCGCTATGTCTATAAACATGGAAATATCTGCACTGCCATCTGTAAAAACATGGAAATACCTATACAGTCATCTGTATAAACATGGAAATATCTACAATGCCATCTGTATACACATGGAAATACCTACACAGCAATCTGTGTATAGATGGAAACATCAACACCGCCATCTGTACAAACTTGGAAATATCTACACTGCTATCTCTATAAACATGGAAATATCTACACTGCGGTCTGTATAAACATGGAAATACCTACACCATGATCTGTATGAACATGGAAATATCTACACCGCGATCTGTATAAACATGGAAATATCTACACCGTGATCTGTATCAACATGGAAATATCTACACCGCCATCTCTATAAACATGGAAATATCTACACCCCTATCTGTATAAACATGGAAATACCCACACAGCTACCTCTATAAACATGGAAAAATCAAAAACGCTGTCTCTACGAACATTGAAATATCTACACCGCCATCTCAATAAACATGCATATATCTACACCGCGATCAGTATAAACATGGAAATATCTACACAGCTATCTGTATAAACATGGAAATATCTCCACTGCTATCTCTATAAACATCGAAATATCTACACCGCCATCTGTATAAACATGGAAATACTTACAAAGTTATCTGTATAAACATGGAAATATCTACACCGCCATCTGTATAAACATGGAAATATCTACACAGCCATGTGAATATACATGGAAATATCTACACCGCTATATATATAAACATGGAAATAACTACACCGCTATCTGTATAAACATGGAAATATCTCCAATGCTATCTCTATAAACATCGAAATATCTACACCGCCATCTGTATAAACATGGAAATACTTACAAAGTTATCTGTATAAACATGGAAATATCTACACCGCCATCTGTATAAACATGGAAATATCTACACAGCCATGTGTACATTCATGGAAATATCTACACCGCTTTCTATATAAACATGGAAATATGTACAGCGCTATCTGTATATACATGGAAATATCTACACCACCATCTACATATCCATAGAAATATCTGAGCCGCCATCTGTATAAACATGGAAATATCTACACGGTCATCTGTGTATAGATGGAAATATCAACACCGCCATCTGTACAAACATGGAAATGTCTGCAACGCTATCTGTGTAAAAATGGAAATATCTACACCGCGGTCGGTATAAACATGGAAATATCTACTCCGCTATCTGTATAAACATGGAAATATCTACACCACTATCTCTATAAACATGGAAATATCTGCACCGTGATCTGTATAAACATGGAAATATTTACACCGCTATCTGTATAAACATTGAAATTTCTACACCGTTATCTGTATAAATATGGAAATATCTACACCGCTATCTCTATAAACATGGAAATATCTACACCGCCATCTCTATAAACATGGAAATACCTATACAATCATCTGTGTAAACATGGAAATATCTAC
Source organism: Pan troglodytes (assembly GCF_028858775.2). Lineage (NCBI taxonomy): Eukaryota > Metazoa > Chordata > Mammalia > Primates > Hominidae > Pan > Pan troglodytes. The sequence goes on from NC_072417.2 coordinate 281,618, forward strand.
ACAACCATCTGTATAAACATGGAAATATCTACAATGCCATCTGTATACACATGGAAATACCTACACGGTAATCTGTGTATAGATGGAGACATCAACATCGCCATCTGTACAAACATGGAAATATCTACACTGCTATCTCTATAAACATGGAAATATCTACACTGCGGTCCGTATAAACTTGGAAATATCTACACCGGTATCTGTATAAACATGGAAATATCTACCCCACGATCTGTATAAACATGGAAATATATACACCGCTATCTGTAAAAACATGGAAATATCTGCACTGCTATCTGTATAAACATGGAAATTCCTACACCGCTGTCTCTATAAACATGGAAATATGTACACCGCTATGTGTATAAACATGGAAATATCTCCACTGCTCTCTGTGTAAACATGGAAATATCTCCACCGTTATCTGTATAAACATCGAAATATCTACAGCGCCATCTGTATAAACATTGAAATATCTACACTGCCATCTGTAAAAACATGGAAATATCTACACAGTCATCTGAATAAATATGGAAATATCTACACCACCATCTGTATAAACATGGAAACACCTACAATACCGTCTGTATAAACATGGAAATATCTACACGGACATCTGTATAAATATGGAAATATCTACACCACCATCTGTATAAACATGGAAATACCTACAATACCATCAGTATACACATGGAAATATCTACACAGACATCTGTATAAATATGGAAATATCTACACCGCTATCTGTATAAACATGGAAATATCTACACTGCCATCTGTAGAAAGATGGAAATATCTACACCGCTATCTCTATAAATATGGAAATATCTACACCGCCATCTCTATAAACATGAAAATATCTACACTGCCATCTCCATAAAGATGGAAGTATCTACTCCGCCATGTGTATAAACACGGAAATATCTACACCACCATCTGTGTAAACATGGAAATATCTACACCGCTGTCTGTATACACATGGAAATATCTACACCGCCATCTGCATGTCCATGGAAATATCTACACCACCTTCTGTATAAACATGGAAATATCTACACGGCCATCTGTGTATAGATGGAAATATCAACACCGCCATCTGTACAAACATGGAAATATCTACACCGCTATCTCTATAAACATGGAAATATCTGCACTGCCATCTGTAAAAACATGGAAATACCTATACAGTCATCTGTATAAACATGGAAATATCTACAATGCCATCTGTATTCACATGTTAATATCTACACAGCCATCTGTATAAACATGTAAATATCTACACTGCTATCTCTATAAACATGGAAACATCTACACCGCCATCTCTATAAACATGAAAATATCTACACTGCCATCTCCATAAACATGGAACTAACTACTCCGCCATCTGTATAAACATGGAAACATCTACACCGCCATCTGTGTGAATAAGGAACTATCTACAATGCCATCTGTAGAAAGATGGAAATATCTACACCGCAATCTGTGTAAACATGGAAATATCTACATCGCTATGTGTAAAAACGTGGAAATATCAACACCGCTATCGGTATAAACATGGTAATATCTACAACGCCATCTATATAAACATGAAAATGTCTACACCGCTATGTCTATAAACATGGAAATGCGTACACCGCTATCTCTATAAACATGGAAATACCTACAAAGTCATCTGCATAAACATGGAAATACCTACAAAGCCATCTGTATAAACTTGGAAATACCTACACAGACATCTGTATATATATGGAAATATCTACACCGCTATTTGTATAAACAAGGAAATAGCTACACCGCGATCTGTATAAACATAGAAATATTTACACCGCTATCTGTATAAACATGCAAATATCTACACCGCTATCTCTATAAACATGGAAATATCTACACTGCGATCTGTATAAACATGGAAATATCTTCACCGCGATCTGTATAAACATGGAAATATCTACTCCGCTATCTGTATAAACATGGTAATATCTACACCACCATGTATATAAACATGGAAATATCTACACCGCCATCTGCATAAACATGGAAATATCTACAATGCCATCTGTAGAAAGATGGACATATCTACACCGCAATCTGTGTAAACATGGAAATATCTACACCGATATCTGTAAAAACATGGAAATATCTACACCGCTATCTGTATAAACATGGAAATATCTGCACCGCGATCAGTATAAACATGGAAATATCTACACCGTGATCTGTATAAACATGGAAATATCTACAGCGCTATCTGTATAAACATGGAAATATCTACACAACTATCTCTGTAAACATGGAAATATCTACACCGCCATCTGTATAAACATGGAAATACCTACAAAGTCATCTGTATAAACATGGAAATATCTACAGAGCCATCTGTATAAACATGGAAATATCTACACAGCCATCTGTATATACATGGAAATATCTACACCGCTATCTGTATAAACATGGAAATAACTACACCGCTATTTGTATAAACAAGGAAATATCTACACCGTGATCTGTATAAACATGGAAATATTTACACCGCTTTCTGTATAAACATGGAAATTTCTACACCGTTATCTGTATAAATATGGAAATATCTACACCGCTATCTCTATCAACATGGAAATATCTAAACCGCCATCTGTATAAACATGGAAATACCTATACAGTCATCTGTGTAAACATGGAAATATCTACACCACCATCTGTATAAACATGGAAATATCTACACCGTCATGTGTAAAATCATGGAAATATCCACACTGCCATCTGTATTAACATGGAAATATCCACACCACCATCTGTATAAAAGTGGAAATATCTACATGGCGAGCTCTATAAACATGGAAATATTTACACCGCTATCTGTATAAACATGGAAATACCAACACCGCTATCTCTATAAACGTGGAAATATCTACACCGCTACCTGTATAAACATGGAAACATCTACACCGCGATCTGTATGAAAATGGAAATATCTGCACCTCCATCACTATAAACATGAAAATATCTACACTGCCATCTCCATAAACATGGGACCATCTACAAATCCATCTGTATAAACATGGAAATATCTACACTGCCATCTGAAGAAAGATGTAAATATCTACAACGCGAGCTGTATAAACATGGAAAGATTTATACCGCTATCATTAAAAACATAGAAATACCAATACCGCTATCTGTATGTACTTGGAAATATCTACTCCGCTATCTCTATAAACATGAAAATATCTACAAAGCTATCTCTATAAACATGGAAACACCTAAACCGCTATCTCTATAGACATGGAAATATCTACACTGCTGTCTCTATAAACATGGAAATATATACACAGCCATCTCTACAAACATGGAAATGCCTACAACGCCATCTAAATAAACGAGGAAATATCTACACTGCCATCTATATGAACATGGAAATATCTACACCGCCATCTGTATAAACATGGAAATATCTACACTGCCATCTGTAGAAAGATGGAGTTATCTACACTGCGATCTGTATAAACGTGGAAATATCTACACCATGATCTATACAAACATGGAAATATCTACACCCATATTTGTAAACATGGAAATATCTACACCGCTATCTCTGCAAAGATGGAAATATCTACACCGCTATGTCTATAAACATGGAAATACCTACACCGCTATCTGTATACACATGGAAATATCTACACCGCTATCTCTATAAACATCGAAATATCTACACTGCTATCTCTATAAACATGGAAATATCTACACCGTTATCTGTATAAACATGGAAATATATACAGCGCTATCTGTATAAACATGGAAAATTCTACACCACGATCTGTATGAACATGGAAAGATCTTCACCGCTATCTCTATAAACATGTAAATATCTACATTGCTATCTGTATAAACATGGAAATATCTACACCACTATCAGTATAAACATGGAAATATCCACACTGCCATCTGTATAAATATGGAAATATCTTCACCGCTATCTGTATAAACATGGAAATGTCTACACCGTTATCTGTATAAAGATGGAAATATCTACACCTCTATCTCTATAAACATGGAAATATCTACAATGCTATCTCTATAAACATGGAAATATCTACACTGTCATCTGTATAAACATGGAAATATCTACACCACCATCTGTATAAACATGGAAATATGTATACTGCCATCTGTATAAACATGGAAATACCTAAACCTCTATCTGTATAAATATAGAAACATCTACACCACTATCCCTATAACCATGGAAATATCAACAACGCTATCCAAATAAACATGGAAATATCTACACCGCTATCTGCTTCAACATGGAAATATCTACACCACTATCACTATAAACATGGAAATAACTACACCGCCATCTCTATAAACATGGAAATACCTACACCGCCATCTCTATAAACATGGAAACATCTATACAACTATGTATATAAACTTGGAAATATATACACCGCCATCGGCACAACCATGGAAATATCTACCCCGTCTTCTGCATAAATATGGAAAAATCTACACCGAAATCTGTATAAACATGGAAATATCTGCAATGCTATCTGTGTAAACATGGAAATATCTGCACTGCTATATGTAGAAACATGGAAATATCTACATCACTATCTGTATACACATGGAAATATCTACACCGTTTTCTGTATAAACATGGAAATATCTACACCGCTATGTCTATAAACATGGAAATATCTACACCGCTATCTGTATAAACATGGAAATATCTACACTGCTATCTCTATAAAGACGGAAATATCTACACCGCTATCACCATAAACATGGAAATACCTACACGGCTTACTCTATAAACATGAAAATATCTACACTGCTATCTCTATATACATGGAAATATCTACATCTCCATCTCTATAAACATGAAAATATCTATACCGCCATCTTCAGAAACATGGATGTATCTACACCGCCATCTGTATAAACATGAAAATATCTACACCACTATCTGTATAAACATGGAAATATCTTCACTGCCATCTGTATAAACATGGAAATATCTACACCGCTATCTTTATAAACATGAAAATACTTACACCACCTTCTCTATAAACATGGAAATATTTACACCGCTATCTCTATAAACTTAGAAATAACTATACCGCCATCTCTATGAACATGGAAATTTCTACAACGCTATCTGCATAAACATGGAAATACCTATACAGACTTCTGTAGAAACATGGAAGTATCTACACCGCCATCTGTATAAACATGGAAATATCTACAGCACTGTCTGTATAAACATGGAAATATCTTCACTGCCATCTATATAAACATGGAAATATCTACACCGCCGTCTGTATAAAGTTTGAAATATCTACACCTCAATCTGTATAAATATGGAAATACCTACACCGCTATCTCTATAGACAATGAAATATCTACACCGCTATCTGTATAAACATGGAAATATCTACACTGCCATCTGTATAAAGATGGAAATATCTACACCGCGAGCTGTATAAACATGGAAATATCTACACCGCTATCTGTACAAACATGGAAATACCAACACCGTTATCTGTATAAACATGGAAATATCTACATCGCTATCCCTATAAACATGAAAATACTTACACTACCATCTCTATAAACATGGAGATATTTACGCCGCTATCTCTATAAACATAGAAATAACTACAACACCATCTCTATAAACATGGAAGTATCTACACCGCCATCTGAATAAACATGGAAATATCTACACAGACATCTGTAGAAATATGGAAATATCTACACTGCTATCTGTATAAATATGCTAATATCTACACCGCAATCTGTATAAGCATGGAAATAACTACACCGCAATCTGTATAAAGATGGAAATATGTACAATGCTATCTCTGTAAACATGGAAATATCTACACAGATATCTGTGTAAACGTGAAAATATCTACACCGCTATCTGTGTAAATTTGGCAATACCTACACCGCAATCTGTGCAAAGATGGAAATACCTACACCGCTATCTCTGTAAATATAGAAATATCTACACCGATATCTGTATAAACATGGAAATATCCACACTGCCATCTGTATGAACATGGAAATACCTACACCGCTTTCTCTATAAACATGAAAATATCTACAATGCTATCTCTAAATACATGGAAATATCTACAACTCCATCTCTATAAACATGAAAATATCTTCACCGCCATCTTCAGAAACATGGGGGTATCTACACCGCCATCTGTATAAACATGGAAATATCTACACCACTATCTGTGTATACATGGAAATATCTTCACTGCCATCTATAAACATGAAAATATCTACACCGCCATCTGTATAAAGATGGAAATATCTACACTGCAATCTGTATAAATATGGAAATACCTACACCGCTATCTCTATAGACATGGAAATATCTACACCGCTATCTGTATAAACATGGGAATATCTACACTGCCATGTGTATAAAGATGGAAATATCTACACCGTGAGCTGTATAAACATGGAAATATCTACAATGCCATCTGTATACACATGGAAATATCTGCACAGCCATCTGTGTAAACATGTAAATATCTACACCGCTATCTCTTCAAACATGGAAATATCTACACCGCCATCTCTATAAACATGAAAATATCTACACTACCATCTCCATAAACATGGAACTAACTACTCCGCCATCTGTATAAACATGGAAACATCTACACTGCCATCTGTGTGAATAAGGAAATATCTACAATGCCATCTGTATAAAGATATAAATATCTGCACCGCGAGCTGTATAAACATGGAAATATCTACATCGCTATCTGTATAAACGTGGAAATACCAACACCGCTATCGGTATAAACATGGAAAAATCTACAACGCCATCTATATAAACATGGAAATATCTACACCGCTATGTCTATAAACATGGAAATACCTACACCGCTATCTCTATAAACATGGAAATATCTACACCGCAATCTGTGTAAACTTGGAAATATCTACACCGCTATCTGTATAAACATGGAAATACCTACACCGCGATCGGTATAAACATGGAAATATCTACACCGCCATCTCTATAAACATGGGAATATCTACACCCATATCTGTATTAACATGGAAATATCCACAAAGCTATCTCTATAAACATGGAAAAATCAACAGCGCTATCTCTATGAACATGGAAATATCTACACCGCCATCTTTATAAACATGGAAATATCTACACCGCGATCAGTATAAACATGGAAATATCTACACCGCTATCTGTATATGCATGGAAATAACTACACCGCTATTTGTATAAACAAGGAAATATCTACACCGTGATCTGTATAAACATAGAAATAACTACAACGATATTTGTGTAAACAAGGAAATATCTACACCGCCATCTGTTTCAACATGGAAATATATACACAGACATCTGTTTATACATGCAAATATATACACCGCTATCTGTATAAACATGCTAATAACTACACCGCTATCTGTATAAATGTGGAAATATTTGCACCGCTATCCCTTCAAACATGGTAATATCAACACCGCGATCTGTATAAACATGGAAATATCTACACCATGATCTGTATAAACAGGAAATATCTACACCGCCATCTGTATAAACATGGAAATATCTACACCATGATCTGTATAAACATGGAAATATCTACACCGCTATCTCTATAAACATGGAAAAAACACCGCTATCTCTATGAACATGGAAATATCTAGACCGCCATCTCTATAAACATGGAAATATCTACACCGCGATCAGTATAAACGTGGAAATATCTACACCGCTATCTGTATAAACATGGAAATATCTATAAAGTCATCTGTATAAACATGGAAATATCTACACAGCCATCAGTATATACATGGAAATATCTACTCCGTGATCTGTATAAACATGGAAATATCTTCACCGCCATCTCTATAAACATGAAAATATCTACACCCCTTCTGTATAATCATGGAAATATCCACACCGCTATCTCTATAAACATGGAAAAATCAACACCGCTATCTCTATGAAGATGGAAATATCTACACCGCCATCTCTATAAACATGGAAATACCTACACCACGTTCAGTATAAATATGGAAATATCTACACCGCTATCTGTATAAACATGGAAATATCTCCACTGCTATCTCTATAAACATCGAAATATCTACACCGCCATCTGTATAAACATGGAAATACTTACAAAGTTATCTGTATAAACATGGAAATATCTACACCGCCATCTGTATAAACAAGGAAATATCTACAATGCCATCTGTAGAAAGATGGAAATATCTACACCGCAATCTGTGTAAACATGGAAATATCTACACCGATATCTGTAAAAACATGGAAATATCTACACCGCTATCTGTATAAACATGAAAATATCTACACCGCGATCTATATAAACATGGAAGTATCTACAGCGCCATCTCTATAAACATTGAAATATCTACACTGCAATCTGTAAAAACATGGAAATATCTACACAGTCATCTGAATAAACATGGAAATATCTACACCACTATCTGTGTAAACATGGAAATACCTACAATACCGTCTGTATACACAAGGAAATATCTACACAGACATCTGTATGAATATGGAAATATCTACACCGCCAGCTGTATAAACATGGAAATAACTACACTGCCATCTGTAGAAAGATGGAAATATCTACACCGCTATCTCTAGAAATATGGAAATATCTACACGGCCATCTCTATAAACATGAAAATATCTACACTGCCATCTCCATAACGATGGAAGTATCTACTCCGCCATGTGTATAAACACGGAAATATCTACACCACCATCTGTGTAAACATGGAAATAACTACACCGCTATCTGTATAAACATGGAAATATCTACACCACCATCTGCATGTCCATGGAAATATCTATGCCGCCATCTGTATAAACATGGAAATATCTACAAGGCCATCTGTGTATAGATGGAAATATCAACACCGCCATCTGTACAAACCTGGAAATATCTACATCGCTATCTCTATAAACGTGGAAATATCTGCACTGCCATCTGTAGAAACATGGAAATAACTATACAGCCATCTGTATAAACATGGAAATATCTACAATGCCATCTGTATACACATGGAAATATCTACACAGCCATCTCTATAAACATGGAAATATCTACACCATTATCTGTATAAACGTGGAAATATGTACACTGCCATCTGTATAAACATGGAAATATCTACACAGCCATCTCTATAAACATGGAAATATCTACAACGCTACCTCTATAAATATGGAAATAGCCACACCTCTATCTGCATAAACATGGAAATATCTATACTGCCATCTGTATACACATGGAAATATCCACAGAGTCATCTGTATAAAGATGGAAATATATACACCGTTATCTGTATAAAGGTGGAAATATCTACACCGAAATCTGTGGAAATATGGAAATATCTACACATCTATCGCTGTAAATATGGAAATATCTACTCCGCTATCTATATAAACATGGAAATATTTACACCGCTGTCTGTATAAACATGGAAATATCTACACCACGATCTGTATAAACATGGATATATCTACACCGCTATCTGTATAAACATGGAAACATCTACACCGCTATCTGTATATACATGGAAATAACTACACCGCTATCTGTATAAATATGGAAATATCTACACCGCTATCTCTATAAACATGGAATTGTCTACACCGCAATCAGTATAAACATGGAAATATCTACATGGCTACTTATATAAATATGGAAATATCTACACCGCCATCTGTATAAACATGGAAATACCTACACAGTCATCTGTTTAAACATAGAAATATCCACACCACTATCTGTATAAACACGGAAATATCTACACTGACATCTGTACAAACATGGAAATATCTACACAGCCACCTCTATAAACATGGAAATATCTACATCGCTGTCTGAATAAACATGGAAATAGCTAAACCGCTATCTGTATAAACCTGGAAATATCTACAACGCCATCTGTAAAAATATGGAAATATCTACACAGTCATCTGTAGAAACCTGGAAATATCTACACCGCCATGGGTATACACATGGAAATATCTCCACCGCTATCTGTATAAACATGGAAATAACTACACCGCTATCTGGATAAACATGGATATATCTACACCGCTATTTGTATAGACATGGAAATATCTACACCGCAATCTGTATAAACATGGAAATATCTACACTGCTATCTGTATAAACATGGAAATATCTACACCGCTATCTGTATAAACATGGAAATATTTACACTGCCATCTGTATAAACATGGAAATAGCCACACCGCTATCTGTATAAATACGGAAATATCTACACCGCCATCTGAATAAACATGGAAATATCCACACGGCTATCTGTATAAATATGGAAATATCTACACCGCTACCTCTATAAACATGGAAATATCTACACAGCTATCTGTATAAACATGGATATATCTACACCGCTATCTTTATAAACATGGAAATATCTACACCACCATCTCTATAAACATGGAAATATCTATATTGCCATCTGTATACACATGGAAATAACTACACAGCCATCTGTATAAACATGGAAATACCTACACCGCCATCTCTATAAAGATGGAAATACCTACACCGCAATCTCTATAAATATGGAAATATCTACACCGCCATCTCTATAAACATGAAAATATCTACACCGCCATCTCCATAAACACGGAACTATCTCCACTGCCATCTGTGTAAACATGGAAATGTCTACACCGCTATCTGTATAAACATGGAAATATCTACACTGCCATCTCTATAAAAATGGAAATATTTACACTGCGAGACGTATAAACATGGAAATATCTACACCGCTGTCTGAATAAACTTGGAAATACCAACACTGCTATCTGTATAAACGTGGAAATACCTACACCGCTATCTGTATAAACATGGAAATATCTACACCATTATCTCTATAAACATTGAAATAACTACACCGCCATCTCTATAAACATGGAAATATCTACACCGCCATCTGCACGAACATGGAAATATCTACACCGCCATCTCCATAAACTTGGAAATATCTACACCGATATCTGTATAAACATGGAAATATCTTCACCGCTATCTCTATAAACATGGAAATATCTACACCGCTATCTGTGTAAACATGCAAATATCTACACAATCAACTGTATAAACATGGAAATATCTACACTGCCATCTGTGGAAAATGGAAATATCTAAACCGCAATCTGAATAAACATGGAAATGTCTACACTGCTACGTGTATAAACATGGAAATATCAACACCGCTATATGTATAAACATGGAAATATCTACACCACAATGTGTATAAAGAAGGAAATATCAACACCTCTATCTCTATAAACATGGAAATGTCTACACAGCTATCTGTATAAACATGGAAATAACTACAACGCTATCTGTGTATACGTGGAAATATCTACGGAGCTATCTGTGTAAACTTTGAAATAGCTACACCGCTATCTGTGTAAAGATGGAAATATCCACTCACTCATCTGTATATACATGGAAATATCTTCAACACCATCTGTATAAACATGGAAATATCTACACTGCCATCTGTATACACATGGAAATGTCTACACAAACATCAGTATAATCATTGAAACATCTGCACCGCTATCTCTATACACAAGGAAATACCTACATCGCAATCACTATAAACATGGAAATATCTGCACCGCAATCTCTATTAACATGGAAATATCTACACAGCCATCTCTATAAACATGAAAATATCTACACCACCATCTCCATTAACATGAAATTATCTACACCGCCATCTGTGTAGACATGGAAAGATCTACACCACTATCTGTATAAACATGGAAATATCTGAACCGTTTACGTATAAACATGGAAATATCTACACGGCTATCTGTATAAACTTGGAAATATCTACACAGCCATCTGTATAATCCTGGAAATATCTCCACCGCTATCTCTATAAACATGGAAATATCCCCACTGCTATCTGTATAAACATGGAAATTTCTCCACCGCTATCTGTATGAACATGGAAATATCTACACGGCTATCTGTATAAATATGGCAATATCCACACCGCTATCCCTATAAACATGGAAATGTCTACACCGCTATCTGTGTAAACATGGAAATATCTACATGGCTATCTCTATAAACATGCAAATATCTACTCCGCTATCTGCATAAACACGGAAATATCTACACCGCTATCTGCATAGACATGGAATATCTACATCGTTATCAGTACAAACATGGAAATATCTCCATCGCTATCTCTATGAACATGGAAATATCTCCACCGCTATCTCTATAAACTTGGAAATATCTTCACCTATATCTTTATAAACATGGAAATATCTACTCCACTATCTGTATAAACATGGATATATCTACACTGCCATCTGTATAAACATGGGAATATCCACACCGCTATATGTATAAACATGAAAATATCTACACCACAATCTGAATAAACATACAAATATCTAAACCGCTATCTGTATAAATATGGAAATATCTACACCGATATCTCTGTAAACATGGAAACATCTACACCGCTACCTGCATAAACTTGGAAATATCTACACCACCAACTCTAGAAACATGGAAATATCTCCACCGCTATCTCTATAAACATGGAAATATCTCCTCCACTCTCTGAATAAACATGGAAATATCTACACCGCTATCTGTATAAACATGGAAATATCTACAACACTATCTGTGTAAACATAGAAATCTATACACTGCTATCTGTGTAAACATGGAAATATGTAGCCCGCTATCTGTGTAAAGATGGAAATATCTGCATCGCAATCTGTGCAAATATGGAAATATCTACACCGCTATCTCTGTAAACTTGGAAATAACTACATCGCTATCAGTATAAACATGGAAATATTTACACCGCTATCTGTATACAAATGGAAATACCTACACCACGATCTGTATAAACATGGAAATCTCTACACCGCTATCTGTATAAACATGGAAATTTCTACACCGCTATCTGTATAAATTTGGGAATATCTTCACCGATATCAGTGTAAATATGTAAATATCTACACCGCTATCTCTATAAACATGGAAATGTCTACACCGCTATCTCTATATACATGGAAATATCTGTTACACTATCTGTGTAAACATGGAGGTATCTACACAGCTATCTGCGTAAACATGGAAATATGTACACCGCTATCTGTGAAGATGGAAATATCTACACCGCTGTCTGTATAAACCTGGAAATATCTACACCGCTATCTGTGTAAAGTTGGAAATATCTACACCGCTATCTGTGTAAACATGGAAATATCTACACCGCTATCTGTATAAACATAGAAATAACAACAGCACGATCTGTATAAACATGGAAATATCTACACCGCTGTCTGTATAAACCTGGAAATATCTACACCGCTATCTGTGTAAAGTTGGAAATATCTACACCGCTATCTGTGTAAACATGGAAATATCTACACCGCTATCTGTATAAACATAGAAATAACAACAGCACGATCTGTATAAACATGGAAATATCTACACCGTTATCTGTATAAACATGGAAATATCTACACCGCTATCTGTATAAACATGGAAATATCTACACCACTATCTGTGTAATAATGGAAATATCTACACTGCTATCTCTATAAACATGGAAATGTGTACACCGCTATCTGTATAAACATGGAAATATCTACATGGCTATCTCTATAAACATGGAAATATCTACACCGCCATCTGTATAAACATGGAAATATCTACACAGTCATCTGTATAAACATGGAAATATCTACACCACTATCTGTATAAACATGGAAATATTTACACTGCCATCTGTATTAACATGGAAATATCTACACAACCGTCTCTGCTAACATGGAAATATCTACACTGATATCTGTATAAACATGGAATTAGCCACACCGCTATCCGTATAAACATGGAAATATCTGCACCGCTATCAGTACAAACATGGAAATATCTACACCGCTATCTGTATAAACATGGAAATATCAACACCACGATCTGTATAAACATGGAAATATCTACACCGCTGTCTGTATAAACATGGAAATATCAACACCGCTATCTGTATAAATATGGAAATATCTACATGGCTATCTCTATAAACATGGAAATACCTACACAGTCATCTGTATAAACATGGAAATAGCTACACCACTATCTGTATAAACATGGAAATATCTACACACCCATCTCTATATACTTGGAAACATCTACACCGCTACCTGTGTAAACATGGAAACAGCCACACCGCTATCTGTATAAACATGGAAATATCTACAACGGTATCTGTATAAACATGGAAATATCTACACCGCTATCTGTATAAATACGGAAATATCTACACTGCTATCTGTGTAAACATGGAAATATCTACACAGCTATCTCTATAAACATGGAAATGTCTACACCGCTATCTGTATAAACATGGAAATATTTACATGGCTATCTCTATAAACATGGAAATATCTACAGCGCCATCTGTATAAACATGGAAATACCTTCACAGTCATCTGTAGAAACATGGAAATATCTACACCACTATCTGTATAAACATGGAAATATTTACACTGCCATCAGTATTAACATGGATATATCTACACAGCCATCTGTATAAAGATGGAAATATCTACACCGCTATCTGTATAAACATGGAAATATCTCCACCGCTATCTGTACAAACATGGAAATATCTACATCACTATCTTTATAAGCATGGAAATATCTAAACCGCTATCTATATAATCCTGGAAATATCAACTGCACTATCTGTGTAAACATGGAAATATATACACCGCTATCTATGTAAACATGGAAATATGTAGCCCGCTATCTGTGTAAAGATGGAAATATCTACACCGCAATCTGTGAAAATATGGAAATATCTACACCTCTATCTCTGTAAACTTGGAAATACCTACACCGCTATCTGTATAAACATGGAAATATCTACACAGCTATCTGTATAAAAATGGAAATATCTACACCACGATCTGTATGAACATGGAAGTAACTACACCTCTATCTGTATAAAGATGGAAATATCTACACCGCTATCTGTATAAACATGGAAATATCTACACCTGTATTTGTATAAATATGGAAATATCTACACCACTATCTCTATAAAGATGGAAATGTCTACACCGCTATCTGTATAAACATGGAAATATCTACATGGCTATCTCTATAAACATGGAAATATCTACAATGCCATCTGTATATGCATGGAAATAGTTACACAGTCATGTGTATAAACAGGGAAATATCTACACCACTATCTGCATAAACATGGAAATATCTACACCGCTACATGTATAAACATGGAAATAGCTACCCTCCTATGTGTATACATGGGAATATCTACACCACTCTCAGTATAAACATGGAAATATCTACACCGCTATCTGTTTAAACATGGAAATATCTACACCGCTATCTGTATAAACATGGAAATATCTACACCGCTATCTGTATAAACCTGGAAATATCTGCGTCGCTATCTGTATAAACATGGAAATATCTACACCGTAATCTCTATAAACATGGAAATATCTACACCGCTATCTTTATAAACATGGAAATGTCTACACCGCTATCTGTATAAACATGGAAATATCTATTACACTATCTGTGTAAACATGGAGGTATCTACACAGCCATCTGTGTAAACCTGGAAATATGTACACTGCTATCTCTGTAAACATGGAAATATCTACACCGCAGTCTGTGCAAATATGGAAATATCTACACCGCTATCTCTGCAAACATGGAAATATCTACAACGATATCTATATAAACTTGGAAATATCTACACCGCTATCTGCATAAACATGGAAATATCTACAACACGATCTGTAAAAATATGGAAATATCTACACCGCTATATGTATAAACATGGAAATATCAAAACCGCTATCGGTATAAACATGGAAATATCTACACCGCTATCTGCATAAACATGGAAATATCAACACCGCTATCTTTATAAACATGGAAATATCTACACCGCTATCTCTATAAATATGGAAATATCTACACCGCTATCTCTATATACATGGAAATGTCTACACCGCTATCTGTATAAACATGGAAATATCTAAAACACTAACTGTGTAAACATGGATATATCTACACAGCTATCTGTGTAAACATGGAAATATGTACACTGCTATCTCAGTAAAGATGGAAATATCCACAACGCAATCTGTGCAAATATGGAAATATCTACACCGCTGTCTCTGTAAACATGGAAATATCTACAATGCTATCTGTATAAACATGGAAATATCTATACCATTATCTGTATAAACATGGAATTATCTACACCACGATCTGTATAAACATGGAAATATCTACAACGCTATATGTGTAAACTTGGAAATATTTAAAACGCTATAGGTATAAACATGGAAATATCTACACCGCTATCTGTATAAACATGGAAATAACTACACCGCTATCTGCATAAACATGGAAATATCTACACCATTATCTGTACAAATATGGAAATATGTACACCGCTAAATCTATAAACATGGAAATGTCTACAACCCTATCTGTGTAAACATGGAAATATCTTCTAGGCTATCTCTATAAACATGGAAATATCTACACCGACATCTGTATAAACATGGAAATAACTACACAGTCATCTGTATAAACATGGAAATATCTACACCACTATCTGTATAAACATGGAAATATCTACACCGCTACAAGTATAAACATGGAAATAGCAACACCGCTATGTGTATAAACATGGAAATATCTACACCACTATCAGTATAAACATGGAAATATGTACACCGCTATCTGTTTAAACATGGAAATATCTCCACCGCTATCTCTATAAACATGGAAATATCTACACCGCTATCTCTATAAACTTGGAAATGTCTACTTCGCTATCTGTATAAACATGGAAATATCTCCACCGCTATCTCTTTAAACATGGATATATCTACACCGCTATCTTCATAAACATGGAAATATCTACAACACTATCTGTGTAAACATGGAAATATATACACTGTTATCTGTGTAAACATGGAAATATGTACCCCGCTATCTGTGTAAAATGGAAATATCTACACCGCAATCTGTGAAAATATGGAAAAATCTACACTGCTATCTCTGTAAACTTGGAAATATCCACACCGCTATCTGTATAAACATGGAAATATCTACACTGATATCTGTATAAACATGGAAATATCTCCACTGCTATCTGTACAAACATGGAAATATCTACATCGCTATCTTTATAAGCATGGAAATATCTACACCGCTATCTATATAAACATGGAAATATCTACAACACTATCTGTGTAAACATGGAAATATATACACTGCTATCTGTGTAAACATGGAAATATGTACCTCGCTATCTGTGAAAAGATGGAAATATCTACACCGCAATCTGTGAAAATAAGAAAATATCTACACCGCTATCTCTGTAAACTTGGAAATATCAACACAGCTTTGTGTATAAACATGGAAATATCTACACCGCTATCTGTGTAAACATGGAAATATCTACACCATGATCTGTATAAACATGGAAATATCTACACCGCTATCTGAATAAACATGGAAATGTCTACACCGATATCTGTATAAATATGGAAATATCTACACCGCTAACTCTATAAACATGGAAATGTCTACACCACTATCTGTATAAACATGGAAATATCTACATGGCTATCTCTATAAACATGGAAATATCTACACCGCTATCTGCATAAAAATGGAAATATCTACACCACGATCTGTGAAAACATGGAAATATCTACACCGCTATCTGTATAAACTTGGAAATATCTACACCGCCTTCGGTATAAACATGGAAATATCTCCACCACTATCTGTATAAACATGGAAACATCTCCACCGCTATCTGTATGAACATGGTAATAACTACACCGCAAGCTGTATAAACATGGAAATATCCACACCGCTATCAGTATAAACCTGGAAATATCTGCATCGCTATCTGTATAAACATGGAAATATCTACAACGTTATCTCTATAAACATGGAATTATCTACACCGCTACCTTTATAAACATGGACATATCTACACCGCTATCTGTATAAACATGGAAATATTTATAACACTATCTGTGTAAACATGGATATATCTACACAGCTGTCTGTGTAAACATGGAAATATGTACACTGCTATCTCTGTAAAGATGGAAATATCTACACCGCAAACTGTGCAAATATGGAAATATCTACACCGCTATCTCTGTAAACATGGAAATATCTACAAGGCTATCTGTATAAACATGGAAATATCTACACCGCTATCTGTATAAACAAGGAAATCTCTATACCACGATCTGTATAAACATGGAAATATCTACACCACTATATGTATAAACTTGGAAATATCTAAACCGATATCGGTATAAACACAGAAATATCTACACCGCTCTCTGTATAAACATGGAAATATCTACACCGGTATCTGTATAAACATGGAAATATCTACACCACGATCTGTATAAACATGGAAATATCTACACCGCTATCTGCATAAACTTGGAAATGTCAACACCGCTATCTTTATAAACATGGAAATGTCTACACCGCTATATGTATAAACATGGAAATATCTATTACACTATCTGTGTAAACATGGAGGTATCTACACAGCCATCTGTGTAAACCTGGAAATATGTACACTGCTATCTCTGTAAACATGGAAATATCTACACCGCAGTCTGTGCAAATATGGAAATATCTACACCGCTATCTCTGCAAACATGGAAATATCTACAACGATATCTATATAAACTTGGAAATATCTACACCGCTATCTGCATAAACATGGAAATATCTACAGCACGATCTGTAAAAATATGGAAATATCTACATCGCTATATGTATAAACATGGAAATATCAAAACGGCTATTGGTATAAACATGGCAATATCTACACCGCTATCTGCATAAACATGGAAATATCAACACCGCTATCTTTATAAACATGGAAATATCTACACCGCTATCTCTATAAATATGGAAATATCTACACCACTATCTCTATATACGTGGAAATGTCTACACCGCTATCTGTATAAACATGGAAATATCTACACCTCTATCTGTATAAACCTGGAAATATCAGTATCGCTATCTGTATAAACATGGAAATATCTACACCGCTACCTTTATAAATATGGAAATATCTACACCGCTAACTGTATAAACATGGAAATATCTAAAACACTAACAGTGTAAACATGGATATATCTACACAGCTATCTGTGTAAACATGGAAATATGTACACTGCTATCTCAGTAAAGATGGAAATATCCACAACGCAATCGGTGCAAATATGGAAATATCTACACCGCTATCTCTGTAAACATGGAAATATCTACAATGCTATCTGTATAAACATGGAAATATCTACACCATTATCTGTATAAACATGGAATTATCTACACCACGATCTGTATAAACATGGAAATATCTACAACGCTATATGTATAAACTTGGAAATATCTAAACCGATATCGGTATAAACACGGAAATATCTACACCGCTCTCTGTATAAACATGGAAATATCTACACCGGTATCTGTATAAACATGGAAATATCTACACCACGATCTGTATAAACATGGAAATATCTACACCGCTATCTGCATAAACATGGAAATATCAACACCACTATCTTTATAAACATGGAAATATCTACACCGCTCTCTGTATAAACATGGAAATATCTACACTGCTGTCTCTATAAACATGGAAATGTCTACACCGCTATCTGTATAAACATGGAAATATCAGCATCGCTATCTGTATAAACATGGAAATATCTACACCGCTATCCTTATAAATATGGAAATATCTACACTGCTATCTGTATAAACATGGAAGTATCTACATGGCTATCTCTATAAACACGGAAATATCTACATTGCCATCTGTATAAACATGGAAATACCTACACAGACATCTGTATAAACACGGAAATATCTACACCACTATTTTTATAAACATGGAAATATCTCCACCGCTATCTGTATAAACATAGAAATAACTCTACCGCTATCTGTATAAACATGGAAATATCTACAACGATATCTGTATAAACATGGAAACATCTACACCGCTGTCTGTATAAACTTGCAAATGTCTACATTGCTATCTGTATAAACATGGAAATATCTCCACCGCTATCTGTACAAACATGGAAATATCTACATCGCAATCTTTATAAGCATGGAAATATCTACACTGCTATCTATATAAACATGGAAATATCTACAACACTATCTTTATAAACATGGAAATATATTCACTGCTATCTGTGTAAACATGGAAATATGTAGCCCGCTATCTGTGTAAAGATGGAAATATCTACACCGCCATCTGTGAAAATATGGAAATATCTACACCGCTATCTCTGTAAACTTGGAAATACCTACACCGCTATCTGTATAAACATGGAAATATCTACACCGCTATCTGTAAAAAAATGGAAATATCTACACCACGATCTGTATAAACATGCAAATAACTACACAGCTATCTGTATAAACATGGAAATATCTACACCGCAATCTGTATAAACATGGAAATATCTACACCTATACCAGTATAAATATGGAAATATCTACACCGCTATCTCTGTAAACATGGAAATGTCTACACCGCTTTCTGTATAAACATGGAAATTTCTACATGGCTATCTCTATAAACATGGAAATATCAACACCGCCATCTGTATAAACATGGAAAAAGCTACACAGTCATGTGTATAAACATGGAAATATCTACACCACTATCTGCATAAACATCTAAATATCTACACTGCATCTGTATAAACATGGAAATATCTGCACAGCCATCTCCATAAACTTGGAAATATCTACACCGCTACATGTATAAACATGGAAATAGCCACACCGCTATGTGTATAAACATGGAAATATCTACAACGCTATCTGTATAAACATGGAAATATTTATAACACTATCAGTGTAAACATGGATATATCTACACAGCTGTTTGTGTAAACATGGAAATATGTACACTGCTATCTCTGCAAAGATGGAAATATCTACACCGCAATCTGTGCAAATATGGAAATATCTACACCGCTGTCACTGTAAACATGGAAATATCTACAAGGCTATCTGTATAAACATGGAAATATCTACATCGCTATCTGTATAAACATGGAAATCTCTATACCACGATCTGTATAAACATGGAAATATCTACACCACTATATGTATAAACTTGGAAATATCTAAACCGATATCGGTATAAACACGGAAATATCTACACCGCTCTCTGCATAAACATGGAAATATCTACACCGCTTTCTGTATAAACATGGA